>NW_028114937.1:0-62012 GCF_964273445.1 Streptopelia decaocto
TTACAATTTCACGTCAAAAAATGGCTAAAATTCCAGTTGAAATTTTTTCAAAGTCCCTTAAAAATTTTCCAATTTTTGTCCCAATTCTTCCCATTCCCATTGAAACTTTTCAAATCCCTCTCAAAATTGTTGAAATTCTCTTGAAGCTTTTAAAATTCTCTCTAGAATTTTCAAAATCCACTTCAACATGTTTACAATTTCACGTCAAAAAATGGCTAAAATTCCAGTTGAAATTTTTTCAAAGTCCCTTAAAAATTTTCCAATTTTTGTCCCAATTCTTCCCATTCCCATTGAAACTTTCAAATCCCTCTCAAAATTGTTGAAATTCTCTTGAAGCTTTTAAAATTCTCTCTAGAATTTTCAAAATCCATGTCCACATGTTTACAATTTCACGTCAAAAAATTGCTAAAATTCCAGTTGAAATTTTTTCAAAGTCCCTTAAAAATTTTCCAATTTTTGTCCCAATTCTTCCCATTCCCATTGAAACTTTTCAAATCCCTCTCAAAATTGTTGAAATTCTCTTGAAGCTTTTAAAATTCTCTCTAGAATTTTCAAAATCCATGTCCACATGTTTACAATTTCACGTCAAAAAATGGCTAAAATTCCAGTTGAAATTTTTTCAAAGTCCCTTAAAAATTTTCCAATTTTTGTCCCAATTCTTCCCATTCCCATTGAAACTTTTCAAATCCCTCTCAAAATTGTTGAAATTCTGTTGAAGCTTTTAAAATTCTCTCTAGAATTTTCAAAATCCATGTCCACATGTTTACAATTTCACGTCAAAAAATGGCTAAAATTCCAGTTGAAATTTTTTCAAAGTCCCTTAAAAATTTTCCAATTTTTGTCCCAATTCTTCCCATTCCCATTGAAACTTTTCAAATCCCTCTCAAAATTGTTGAAATTCTCTTGAAGCTTTTAAAATTCTCTCTAGAATTTTCCAAATCCATGGCCACATGTTTACAATTTCACGTCAAAAAATGGCTAAAATTCCAGTTGAAATTTTTTCAAAGTCCCTTAAAAATTTTCCAATTTTTGTCCCAATTCTTCCCATTCCCATTGAAACTTTTCAAATCCCTCTCAAAATTGTTGAAATTCTCTTGAAGCTTTTAAAATTCTCTCTAGAATTTTCAAAATCCATGTCCACATGTTTACAATTTCACGTCAAAAAATGGCTAAAATTCCAGTTGAAATTTTTTCAAAGTCCCTTCAAAATTTTCCAATTTTTGTCCCAATTCTTCCCATTCCCATTGAAACTTTTCAAATCCCTCTCAAAATTGTTGAAATTCTCTTGAAGCTTTTAAAATTCTCTCTAGAATTTTCAAAATCCACTTCAACATGTTTACAATTTCACGTCAAAAAATGGCTAAAATTCCAGTTGAAATTTTTTCAAAGTCCCTTAAAAATTTTCCAATTTTTGTCCCAATTCTTCCCATTCCCATTGAAACTTTCAAATCCCTCTCAAAATTGTTGAAATTCTCTTGAAGCTTTTAAAATTCTCTCTAGAATTTTCAAAATCCATGTCCACATGTTTACAATTTCACGTCAAAAAATTGCTAAAATTCCAGTTGAAATTTTTTCAAAGTCCCTGAAAAATTTTCCAATTTTTGTCCCAATTCTTCCCATTCCCATTGAAACTTTTCAAATCCCTCTCAAAATTGTTGAAATTCTCTTGAAGCTTTTAAAATTCTCTCTAGAATTTTCAAAATCCATGTCCACATGTTTACAATTTCACGTCAAAAAATGGCTAAAATTCCAGTTGAAATTTTTTCAAAGTCCCTTAAAAATTTTCCAATTTTTGTCCCAATTCTTCCCATTCCCATTGAAACTTTTCAAATCCCTCTCAAAATTGTTGAAATTCTCTTGAAGCTTTTAAAATTCTCTCTAGAATTTTCAAAATCCATGTCCACATGTTTACAATTTCACGTAAAAAAATGGCTAAAATTCCAGTTGAAATTTTTTCAAAGTCCCTTAAAAATTTTCCAATTTTTGTCCCAATTCTTCCCATTCCCATTGAAACTTTTCAAATCCCTCTCAAAATTGTTGAAATTCTCTTGAAGCTTTTAAAATTCTCTCTAGAATTTTCCAAATCCATGGCCACATGTTTACAATTTCACGTCAAAAAATGGCTAAAATTCCAGTTGAAATTTTTTCAAAGTCCCTTAAAAATTTTCCAATTTTTGTCCCAATTCTTCCCATTCCCATTGAAACTTTTCAAATCCCTCTCAAAATTGTTGAAATTCTGTTGAAGCTTTTAAAATTCTCTCTAGAATTTTCAAAATCCATGTCCACATGTTTACAATTTCACGTCAAAAAATGGCTAAAATTCCAGTTGAAATTTTTTCAAAGTCCCTTAAAAATTTTCCAATTTTTGTCCCAATTCTTCCCATTCCCATTGAAACTTTTCAAATCCCTCTCAAAATTGTTGAAATTCTCTTGAAGCTTTTAAAATTCTCTCTAGAATTTTCAAAATCCATGGCCACATGTTTACAATTTCACGTAAAAAAATGGCTAAAATTCCAGTTGAAATTTTTTCAAAGTCCCTTAAAAATTTTCCAATTTTTGTCCCAATTCTTCCCATTCCCATTGAAACTTTTCAAATCCCTCTCAAAATTGTTGAAATTCTCTTGAAGCTTTTAAAATTCTCTCTAGAATTTTCAAAATCCATGGCCACATGTTTACAATTTCACGTCAAAAAATGGCTAAAATTCCAGTTGAAATTTTTTCAAAGTCCCTTAAAAATTTTCCAATTTTTGTCCCAATTCTTCCCATTCCCATTGAAACTTTTCAAATCCCTCTCAAAATTGTTGAAATTCTCTTGAAGCTTTTAAAATTCTCTCTAGAATTTTCAAAGTCCATGGCCACATGTTTACAATTTCACGTCAAAAAATGGCTAAAATTCCAGTTGAAATTTTTTCAAAGTCCCTTAAAAATTTTCCAATTTTTGTCCCAATTCTTCCCATTCCCATTGAAACTTTTCAAATCCCTCTCAAAATTGTTGAAATTCTCTTGAAGCTTTTAAAATTCTCTCTAGAATTTTCAAAATCCATGGCCACATGTTTACAATTTCACGTCAAAAAATGGCTAAAATTCCAGTTGAAATTTTTTCAAAGTCCCTTAAAAATTTTCCAATTTTTGTCCCAATTCTTCCCATTCCCATTGAAACTTTTCAAATCCCTCTCAAAATTGTTGAAATTCTCTTGAAGCTTTTAAAATTCTCTCTAGAATTTTCAAAATCCATGTCCACATGTTTACAATTGCACGTCAAAAAATGGCTAAAATTCCAGTTGAAATTTTTTCAAAGTCCCTTAAAAATTTTCCAATTTTTGTCCCAATTCTTCCCATTCCCATTGAAACTTTTCAAATCCCTCTCAAAATTGTTGAAATTCTCTTGAAGCTTTTAAAATTCTCTCTAGAATTTTCCAAATCCATGGCCACATGTTTACAATTTCACGTCAAAAAATGGCTAAAATTCCAGTTGAAATTTTTTCAAAGTCCCTTAAAAATTTTCCAATTTTTGTCCCAATTCTTCCCATTCCCATTGAAACTTTTCAAATCCCTCTCAAAATTGTTGAAATTCTCTTGAAGCTTTTAAAATTCTCTCTAGAATTTTCAAAATCCACTTCAACATGTTTACAATTTCACGTCAAAAAATGGCTAAAATTCCAGTTGAAATTTTTTCAAAGTCCCTTAAAAATTTTCCAATTTTTGTCCCAATTCTTCCCATTCCCATTGAAACTTTCAAATCCCTCTCAAAATTGTTGAAATTCTCTTGAAGCTTTTAAAATTCTCTCTAGAATTTTCAAAATCCATGTCCACATGTTTACAATTTCACGTCAAAAAATTGCTAAAATTCCAGTTGAAATTTTTTCAAAGTCCCTGAAAAATTTTCCAATTTTTGTCCCAATTCTTCCCATTCCCATTGAAACTTTTCAAATCCCTCTCAAAATTGTTGAAATTCTCTTGAAGCTTTTAAAATTCTCTCTAGAATTTTCAAAATCCATGTCCACATGTTTACAATTTCACGTCAAAAAATGGCTAAAATTCCAGTTGAAATTTTTTCAAAGTCCCTGAAAAATTTTCCAATTTTTGTCCCAATTCTTCCCATTCCCATTGAAACTTTTCAAATCCCTCTCAAAATTGTTGAAATTCTGTTGAAGCTTTTAAAATTCTCTCTAGAATTTTCAAAATCCATGTCCACATGTTTACAATTTCACGTCAAAAAATGGCTAAAATTCCAGTTGAAATTTTTTCAAAGTCCCTTAAAAATTTTCCAATTTTTGTCCCAATTCTTCCCATTCCCATTGAAACTTTTCAAATCCCTCTCAAAATTGTTGAAATTCTCTTGAAGCTTTTAAAATTCTCTCTAGAATTTTCCAAATCCATGGCCACATGTTTACAATTTCACGTCAAAAAATGGCTAAAATTCCAGTTGAAATTTTTTCAAAGTCCCTTAAAAATTTTCCAATTTTTGTCCCAATTCTTCCCATTCCCATTGAAACTTTTCAAATCCCTCTCAAAATTGTTGAAATTCTCTTGAAGCTTTTAAAATTCTCTCTAGAATTTTCAAAATCCATGTCCACATGTTTACAATTTCACGTCAAAAAATGGCTAAAATTCCAGTTGAAATTTTTTCAAAGTCCCTTCAAAATTTTCCAATTTTTGTCCCAATTCTTCCCATTCCCATTGAAACTTTTCAAATCCCTCTCAAAATTGTTGAAATTCTGTTGAAGCTTTTAAAATTCTCTCTAGAATTTTCAAAATCCATGTCCACATGTTTACAATTTCACGTCAAAAAATGGCTAAAATTCCAGTTGAAATTTTTTCAAAGTCCCTTAAAAATTTTCCAATTTTTGTCCCAATTCTTCCCATTCCCATTGAAACTTTTCAAATCCCTCTCAAAATTGTTGAAATTCTCTTGAAGCTTTTAAAATTCTCTCTAGAATTTTCAAAATCCATGGCCACATGTTTACAATTTCACGTAAAAAAATGGCTAAAATTCCAGTTGAAATTTTTTCAAAGTCCCTTAAAAATTTTCCAATTTTTGTCCCAATTCTTCCCATTCCCATTGAAACTTTTCAAATCCCTCTCAAAATTGTTGAAATTCTCTTGAAGCTTTTAAAATTCTCTCTAGAATTTTCAAAATCCATGGCCACATGTTTACAATTTCACGTCAAAAAATGGCTAAAATTCCAGTTGAAATTTTTTCAAAGTCCCTTAAAAATTTTCCAATTTTTGTCCCAATTCTTCCCATTCCCATTGAAACTTTTCAAATCCCTCTCAAAATTGTTGAAATTCTCTTGAAGCTTTTAAAATTCTCTCTAGAATTTTCAAAGTCCATGGCCACATGTTTACAATTTCACGTCAAAAAATGGCTAAAATTCCAGTTGAAATTTTTTCAAAGTCCCTTAAAAATTTTCCAATTTTTGTCCCAATTCTTCCCATTCCCATTGAAACTTTTCAAATCCCTCTCAAAATTGTTGAAATTCTCTTGAAGCTTTTAAAATTCTCTCTAGAATTTTCAAAATCCATGGCCACATGTTTACAATTTCACGTCAAAAAATGGCTAAAATTCCAGTTGAAATTTTTTCAAAGTCCCTTAAAAATTTTCCAATTTTTGTCCCAATTCTTCCCATTCCCATTGAAACTTTTCAAATCCCTCTCAAAATTGTTGAAATTCTCTTGAAGCTTTTAAAATTCTCTCTAGAATTTTCAAAATCCATGTCCACATGTTTACAATTGCACGTCAAAAAATGGCTAAAATTCCAGTTGAAATTTTTTCAAAGTCCCTTAAAAATTTTCCAATTTTTGTCCCAATTCTTCCCATTCCCATTGAAACTTTTCAAATCCCTCTCAAAATTGTTGAAATTCTCTTGAAGCTTTTAAAATTCTCTCTAGAATTTTCCAAATCCATGGCCACATGTTTACAATTTCACGTCAAAAAATGGCTAAAATTCCAGTTGAAATTTTTTCAAAGTCCCTTAAAAATTTTCCAATTTTTGTCCCAATTCTTCCCATTCCCATTGAAACTTTTCAAATCCCTCTCAAAATTGTTGAAATTCTCTTGAAGCTTTTAAAATTCTCTCTAGAATTTTCAAAATCCATGGCCACATGTTTACAATTTCACGTCAAAAAATGGCTAAAATTCCAGTTGAAATTTTTTCAAAGTCCCTTAAAAATTTTCCAATTTTTGTCCCAATTCTTCCCATTCCCATTGAAACTTTTCAAATCCCTCTCAAAATTGTTGAAATTCTCTTGAAGCTTTTAAAATTCTCTCTAGAATTTTCAAAATCCATGTCCACATGTTTACAATTTCACGTCAAAAAATGGCTAAAATTCCAGTTGAAATTTTTTCAAAGTCCCTTAAAAATTTTCCAATTTTTGTCCCAATTCTTCCCATTCCCATTGAAACTTTTCAAATCCCTCTCAAAATTGTTGAAATTCTCTTGAAGCTTTTAAAATTCTCTCTAGAATTTTCAAAGTCCATGGCCACATGTTTACAATTTCACGTCAAAAAATGGCTAAAATTCCAGTTGAAATTTTTTCAAAGTCCCTTAAAAATTTTCCAATTTTTGTCCCAATTCTTCCCATTCCCATTGAAACTTTTCAAATCCCTCTCAAAATTGTTGAAATTCTCTTGAAGCTTTTAAAATTCTCTCTAGAATTTTCAAAATCCATGGCCACATGTTTACAATTTCACGTCAAAAAATGGCTAAAATTCCAGTTGAAATTTTTTCAAAGTCCCTTCAAAATTTTCCAATTTTTGTCCCAATTCTTCCCATTCCCATTGAAACTTTTCAAATCCCTCTCAAAATTGTTGAAATTCTCTTGAAGCTTTTAAAATTCTCTCTAGAATTTTCAAAATCCATGTCCACATGTTTACAATTTCACGTCAAAAAATGGCTAAAATTCCAGTTGAAATTTTTTCAAAGTCCCTTAAAAATTTTCCAATTTTTGTCCCAATTCTTCCCATTCCCATTGAAACTTTTCAAATCCCTCTCAAAATTGTTGAAATTCTCTTTAAGCTTTTAAAATTCTCTCTAGAATTTTCAAAATCCATGGCCACATGTTTACAATTTCACGTCAAAAAATGGCTAAAATTCCAGTTGAAATTTTTTCAAAGTCCCTTAAAAATTTTCCAATTTTTGTCCCAATTCTTCCCATTCCCATTGAAACTTTTCAAATCCCTCTCAAAATTGTTGAAATTCTCTTGAAGCTTTTAAAATTCTCTCTAGAATTTTCAAAATCCATGTCCACATGTTTACAATTTCACGTCAAAAAATGGCTAAAATTCCAGTTGAAATTTTTTCAAAGTCCCTTAAAAATTTTCCAATTTTTGTCCCAATTCTTCCCATTCCCATTGAAACTTTTCAAATCCCTCTCAAAATTGTTGAAATTCTCTTGAAGCTTTTAAAATTCTCTCTAGAATTTTCAAAATCCACTTCAACATGTTTACAATTTCACGTCAAAAAATGGCTAAAATTCCAGTTGAAATTTTTTCAAAGTCCCTTAAAAATTTTCCAATTTTTGTCCCAATTCTTCCCATTCCCATTGAAACTTTTCAAATCCCTCTCAAAATTGTTGAAATTATCTTGAAGCTTTTAAAATTCTCTCTACAATTTTCAAAATCCATGGCCACATGTTTACAATTTCACGTCAAAAAATGGCTAAAATTCCAGTTGAAATTTTTTCAAAGTCCCTTAAAAGTTTTCCAATTTTTGTCCCAATTCTTCCCATTCCCATTGAAACTTTTCAAATCCCTCTCAAAATTGTTGAAATTCTCTTGAAGCTTTTAAAATTCTCTCTAGAATTTTCAAAATCCATGTCCACATGTTTACAATTTCACGTCAAAAAATGGCTAAAATTCCAGTTGAAATTTTTTCAAAGTCCCTTAAAAGTTTTCCAATTTTTGTCCCAATTCTTCCCATTCCCATTGAAACTTTTCAAATCCCTCTCAAAAGTGTTGAAATTCTCTTGAAGCTTTTAAAATTCTCTCTAGAATTTTCAAAATCCATGTCCACATGTTTACAATTTCACATCAAAAAATGGCTAAAATTCCAGTTGAAATTTTTTCAAAGTCCCTTCAAAATTTTCCAATTTTTGTCCCAATTCTTCCCATTCCCATTGAAACTTTTCAAATCCCTCTCAAAATTGTTGAAATTCTCTTGAAGCTTTTAAAATTCTCTCTAGAATTTTTAAAATCCATGGCCACATGTTTACAATTTCACGTCAAAAAATGGCTAAAATTCCAGCGGAAATTTTTTCAAAGTCCCTTAAAAATTTTCCAATTTTTGTCCCAATTCTTCCCATTCCCATTGAAACTTTTCAAATCCCTCTCAAAATTGTTGAAATTCTCTTGAAGCTTTTAAAATTCTCTCTAGAATTTTCAAAATCCATGTCCACATGTTTACAATTTCACGTCAAAAAATGGCTAAAATTCCAGTTGAAATTTTTTCAAAGTCCCTTAAAAATTTTCCAATTTTTGTCCCAATTCTTCCCATTCCCATTGAAACTTTTCAAATCCCTCTCAAAATTGTTGAAATTCTCTTGAAGCTTTAAAAATTCTCTCTAGAATTTTCAAAATCCATGTCCACATGTTTACAATTTCATGTCAAAAAATGGCTAAAATTCCAGTTGAAATTTTTTCAAAGTCCCTTAAAAATTTTCCAATTTTTGTCCCAATTCTTCCCATTCCCATTGAAACTTTCAAATCCCTCTCAAAATTGTTGAAATTCTCTTGAAGCTTTTAAAATTCTCTCTAGAATTTTCAAAATCCATGTCCACATGTTTACAATTTCACGTCAAAAAATTGCTAAAATTCCAGTTGAAATTTTTTCAAAGTCCCTGAAAAATTTTCCAATTTTTGTCCCAATTCTTCCCATTCCCATTGAAACTTTTCAAATCCCTCTCAAAATTGTTGAAATTCTCTTGAAGCTTTTAAAATTCTCTCTAGAATTTTCAAAATCCATGGCCACATGTTTACAATTTCACGTCAAAAAATGGCTAAAATTCCAGTTGAAATTTTTTCAAAGTCCCTTAAAAATTTTCCAATTTTTGTCCCAATTCTTCCCATTCCCATTGAAACTTTTCAAATCCCTCTCAAAATTGTTGAAATTCTGTTGAAGCTTTTAAAATTCTCTCTAGAATTTTCAAAATCCATGTCCACATGTTTACAATTGCACGTCAAAAAATGGCTAAAATTCCAGTTGAAATTTTTTCAAAGTCCCTTAAAAATTTTCCAATTTTTGTCCCAATTCTTCCCATTCCCATTGAAACTTTTCAAATCCCTCTCAAAATTGTTGAAATTCTCTTGAAGCTTTTAAAATTCTCTCTAGAATTTTCCAAATCCATGGCCACATGTTTACAATTTCACGTCAAAAAATGGCTAAAATTCCAGTTGAAATTTTTTCAAAGTCCCTTAAAAATTTTCCAATTTTTGTCCCAATTCTTCCCATTCCCATTGAAACTTTTCAAATCCCTCTCAAAATTGTTGAAATTCTCTTGAAGCTTTTAAAATTCTCTCTAGAATTTTCAAAATCCATGGCCACATGTTTACAATTTCACGTCAAAAAATGGCTAAAATTCCAGTTGAAATTTTTTCAAAGTCCCTTAAAAATTTTCCAATTTTTGTCCCAATTCTTCCCATTCCCATTGAAACTTTTCAAATCCCTCTCAAAATTGTTGAAATTCTCTTGAAGCTTTTAAAATTCTCTCTAGAATTTTCAAAATCCATGTCCACATGTTTACAATTTCACGTCAAAAAATGGCTAAAATTCCAGTTGAAATTTTTTCAAAGTCCCTTAAAAATTTTCCAATTTTTGTCCCAATTCTTCCCATTCCCATTGAAACTTTTCAAATCCCTCTCAAAATTGTTGAAATTCTGTTGAAGCTTTTAAAATTCTCTCTAGAATTTTCAAAGTCCATGGCCACATGTTTACAATTTCACGTCAAAAAATGGCTAAAATTCCAGTTGAAATTTTTTCAAAGTCCCTTAAAAATTTTCCAATTTTTGTCCCAATTCTTCCCATTCCCATTGAAACTTTTCAAATCCCTCTCAAAATTGTTGAAATTCTGTTGAAGCTTTTAAAATTCTCTCTAGAATTTTCAAAATCCATGGCCACATGTTTACAATTTCACGTCAAAAAATGGCTAAAATTCCAGTTGAAATTTTTTCAAAGTCCCTTAAAAATTTTCCAATTTTTGTCCCAATTCTTCCCATTCCCATTGAAACTTTTCAAATCCCTCTCAAAATTGTTGAAATTCTCTTGAAGCTTTAAAAATTCTCTCTAGAATTTTCAAAATCCATGTCCACATGTTTACAATTTCACGTCAAAAAATGGCTAAAATTCCAGTTGAAATTTTTTCAAAGTCCCTTAAAAATTTTCCAATTTTTGTCCCAATTCTTCCCATTCCCATTGAAACTTTTCAAATCCCTCTCAAAATTGTTGAAATTCTCTTGAAGCTTTTAAAATTCTCTCTAGAATTTTCAAAATCCATGTCCACATGTTTACAATTTCACGTCAAAAAATGGCTAAAATTCCAGTTGAAATTTTTTCAAAGTCCCTTAAAAATTTTCCAATTTTTGTCCCAATTCTTCCCATTCCCATTGAAACTTTTCAAATCCCTCTCAAAATTGTTGAAATTCTCTTGAAGCTTTTAAAATTCTCTCTAGAATTTTCAAAATCCATGGCCACATGTTTACAATTTCACGTCAAAAAATGGCTAAAATTCCAGTTGAAATTTTTTCAAAGTCCCTTAAAAGTTTTCCAATTTTTGTCCCAATTCTTCCCATTCCCATTGAAACTTTTCAAATCCCTCTCAAAATTGTTGAAATTCTCTTGAAGCTTTTAAAATTCTCTCTAGAATTTTCAAAATCCATGTCCACATGTTTACAATTTCACGTCAAAAAATGGCTAAAATTCCAGTTGAAATTTTTTCAAAGTCCCTTAAAAATTTTCCAATTTTTGTCCCAATTCTTCCCATTCCCATTGAAACTTTTCAAATCCCTCTCAAAATTGTTGAAATTCTCTTGAAGCTTTTAAAATTCTCTCTAGAATTTTCCAAATCCATGGCCACATGTTTACAATTTCACGTCAAAAAATGCTAAAATTCCAGTTGAAATTTTTTCAAAGTCCCTTAAAAATTTTCCAATTTTTTGTCCCAATTCTTCCCATTCCCATTGAAACTTTTCAAATCCCTCTCAAAATTGTTGAAATTCTCTTGAAGCTTTTAAAATTCTCTCTAGAATTTTCAAAATCCATGGCCACATGTTTACAATTTCACGTCAAAAAATGGCTAAAATTCCAGTTGAAATTTTTTCAAAGTCCCTTAAAAATTTTCCAATTTTTGTCCCAATTCTTCCCATTCCCATTGAAACTTTTCAAATCCCTCTCAAAATTGTTGAAATTCTCTTGAAGCTTTTAAAATTCTCTCTAGAATTTTCAAAATCCATGGCCACATGTTTACAATTTCACGTCAAAAAATGGCTAAAATTCCAGTTGAAATTTTTTCAAAGTCCCTTAAAAATTTTCCAATTTTTGTCCCAATTCTTCCCATTCCCATTGAAACTTTTCAAATCCCTCTCAAAATTGTTGAAATTCTCTTGAAGCTTTTAAAATTCTCTCTAGAATTTTCAAAATCCACTTCAACATGTTTACAATTTCACGTAAAAAAATTGCTAAAATTCCAGCTGAAATTTTTTCAAAGTCCCTTAAAAATTTTCCAATTTTTGTCCCAATTCTTCCCATTCCCATTGAAACTTTTCAAATCCCTCTCAAAATTGTTGAAATTCTCTTGAAGCTTTTAAAATTCTCTCTAGAATTTTCAAAATCCATGTCCACATGTTTACAATTTCACGTCAAAAAATGGCTAAAATTCCAGTTGAAATTTTTTCAAAGTCCCTTAAAAATTTTCCAATTTTTGTCCCAATTCTTCCCATTCCCATTGAAACTTTTCAAATCCCTCTCAAAATTGTTGAAATTCTCTTGAAGCTTTTAAAATTCTCTCTAGAATTTTCAAAATCCATGGCCACATGTTTACAATTTCACGTCAAAAAATGGCTAAAATTCCAGCTGAAATTTTTTCAAAGTCCCTTAAAAATTTTCCAATTTTTGTCCCAATTCTTCCCATTCCCATTGAAACTTTTCAAATCCCTCTCAAAATTGTTGAAATTCTCTTGAAGCTTTTAAAATTCTCTCTAGAATTTTCAAAATCCATGGCCACATGTTTACAATTTCACGTAAAAAAATGGCTAAAATTAGAGCTGAAATTTTTTCAAAGTCCCTTAAAAATTTTCCAATTTTTGTCCCAATTCTTCCCATTCCCATTGAAACTTTTCAAATCCCTCTCAAAATTGTTGAAATTCTCTTGAAGCTTTTAAAATTCTCTCTAGAATTTTCAAAATCCACTTCAACATGTTTACAATTTCACGTAAAAAAATGGCTAAAATTCCAGCTGAAATTTTTTCAAAGTCCCTTAAAAATTTTCCAATTTTTGTCCCAATTCTTCCCATTCCCATTGAAACTTTTCAAATCCCTCTCAAAATTGTTGAAATTCTCTTGAAACTTTTAAAATTCTCTCTAGAATTTTCAAAATCCATGGCCACATGTTTACAATTTCACGTCAAAAAATGGCTAAAATTCCAGTTGAAATTTTTTCAAAGTCCCTTAAAAATTTTCCAATTTTTGTCCCAATTCTTCCCATTCCCATTGAAACTTTTCAAATCCCTCTCAAAATTGTTGAAATTCTCTTGAAGCTTTTAAAATTCTCTCTAGAATTTTCAAAATCCATGGCCACATGTTTACAATTTCACATAAAAAATTGTTAAAATTCCAGTTGAAATTTTTTCAAAGTCCCTTAAAAATTTTCCAATTTTTGTCCCAATTCTTCCCATTCCCATTGAAACTTTTCAAATCCCTCTCAAAATTGTTGAAATTCTCTTGAAGCTTTTAAAATTCTCTCTAGAATTTTCAAAATCCATGGCCACATGTTTACAATTTCACGTCAAAAAATGGCTAAAATTCCAGTTGAAATTTTTTCAAAGTCCCTTAAAAATTTTCCAATTTTTGTCCCAATTCTTCCCATTCCCATTGAAACTTTTCAAATCCCTCTCAAAATTGTTGAAATTCTCTTGAAGCTTTTAAAATTCTCTCTAGAATTTTCAAAATCCATGGCCACATGTTTACAATTTCACGTAAAAAAATGGCTAAAATTCCAGCTGAAATTTTTTCAAAGTCCCTTAAAAATTTTCCAATTTTTGTCCCAATTCTTCCCATTCCCATTGAAACTTTTCAAATCCCTCTCAAAATTGTTGAAATTCTCTTGAAGCTTTTAAAATTCTCTCTAGAATTTTCAAAATCCATGGCCACATGTTTACAATTTCACATAAAAAAATGGCTAAAATTCCAGTTGAAATTTTTTCAAAGTCCCTTAAAAATTTTCCAATTTTTGTCAAATTCTTCCCATTCCCATTGAAACTTTTCAAATCCCTCTCAAAATTGTTGAAATTCTCTTGAAGCTTTCAAAATTCTCTCTAGAATTTTCAAAATCCATGGCCACATGTTTACAATTTCACGTCAAAAAATGGCTAAAATTCCAGTTGAAATTTTTTCAAAGTCCCTTAAAAATTTTCCAATTTTTGTCCCAATTCTTCCCATTCCCATTGAAACTTTTCAAATCCCTCTCAAAATTGTTGAAATTCTCTTGAAGCTTTTAAAATTCTCTCTAGAATTTTCAAAATCCATGGCCACATGTTTACAATTTCACATAAAAAATTGTTAAAATTCCAGTTGAAATTTTTTCAAAGTCCCTTAAAAATTTTCCAATTTTTGTCCCAATTCTTCCCATTCCCATTGAAACTTTTCAAATCCCTCTCAAAATTGTTGAAATTCTGTTGAAGCTTTTAAAATTCTCTCTAGAATTTTCAAAATCCATGGCCACATGTTTACAATTTCACATAAAAAAATGGCTAAAATTCCAGTTGAAATTTTTTCAAAGTCCCTTAAAAATTTTCCAATTTTTGTCCCAATTCTTCCCATTCCCATTGAAACTTTTCAAATCCCTCTCAAAATTGTTGAAATTCTCTTGAAGCTTTTAAAATTCTCTCTAGAATTTTCAAAATCCATGGCCACATGTTTACAATTTCACGTAAAAAAATGGCTAAAATTCCAGCTGAAATTTTTTCAAAGTCCCTTAAAAATTTTCCAATTTTTGTCCCAATTCTTCCCATTCCCATTGAAACTTTTCAAATCCCTCTCAAAATTGTTGAAATTCTGTTGAAGCTTTTAAAATTCTCTCTAGAATTTTCAAAATCCATGGCCACATGTTTACAATTTCACGTCAAAAAATGGCTAAAATTCCAGTTGAAATTTTTTCCAAGTCCCTTAAAAATTTTCCAATTTTTGTCCCAATTCTTCCCATTCCCATTGAAACTTTTCAAATCCCTCTCAAAATTGTTGAAATTCTCTTGAAGCTTTTAAAATTCTCTCTAGAATTTTCAAAATCCATGTCCACATGTTTACAATTTCACGTAAAAAAATGGCTAAAATTAGAGCTGAAATTTTTTCAAAGTCCCTTAAAAGTTTTCCAATTTTTGTCCCAATTCTTCCCATTCCCATTGAAACTTTTCAAATCCCTCTCAAAATTGTTGAAATTCTCTTGAAGCTTTTAAAATTCTCTCTAGAATTTTCAAAATCCATGGCCACATGTTTACCATTTCACGTAAAAAAATGGCTAAAATTCCAGCTGAAATTTTTTCAAAGTCCCTTAAAAATTTTCCAATTTTTGTCCCAATTCTTCCCATTCCCATTGAAACTTTTCAAATCCCTCTCAAAATTGTTGAAATTCTCTTGAAGCTTTTAAAATTCTCTCTAGAATTTTCAAAATCCATGGCCACATGTTTACAATTTCACGTCAAAAAATGGCTAAAATTCCAGTTGAAATTTTTTCAAAGTCCCTTAAAAATTTTCCAATTTTTGTCCCAATTCTTCCCATTCCCATTGAAACTTTTCAAATCCCTCTCAAAATTGTTGAAATTCTGTTAAAGCTTTTAAAATTCTCTCTAGAATTTTCAAAATCCATGGCCACATGTTTACAATTTCACGTCAAAAAATGGCTAAAATTCCAGTTGAAATTTTTTCAAAGTCCCTTAAAAATTTTCCAATTTTTGTCCCAATTCTTCCCATTCCCATTGAAACTTTTCAAATCCCTCTCAAAATTGTTGAAATTCTCTTGAAGCTTTTAAAATTCTCTCTAGAATTTTCAAAATCCATGTCCACATGTTTACAATTTCACGTAAAAAAATTGCTAAAATTCCAGCTGAAATTTTTTCAAAGTCCCTTAAAAATTTTCCAATTTTTGTCCCAATTCTTCCCATTCCCATTGAAACTTTTCAAATCCCTCTCAAAATTGTTGAAATTCTCTTGAAGCTTTTAAAATTCTCTCTAGAATTTTCAAAATCCACTTCAACATGTTTACAATTTCACGTCAAAAAATTGCTAAAATTCCAGTTGAAATTTTTTCAAAGTCCCTTAAAAATTTTCCAATTTTTGTCCCAATTCTTCCCATTCCCATTGAAACTTTTCAAATCCCTCTCAAAATTGTTGAAATTCTCTTGAAGCTTTTAAAATTCTCTCTAGAATTTTCAAAATCCATGTCCACATGTTTACAATTTCACGTCAAAAAATGGCTAAAATTCCAGTTGAAATTTTTTCAAAGTCCCTTAAAAATTTTCCAATTTTTGTCCCAATTCTTCCCATTCCCATTGAAACTTTTCAAATCCCTCTCAAAATTGTTGAAATTCTGTTGAAGCTTTTAAAATTCTCTCTAGAATTTTCAAAATCCATGTCCACATGTTTACAATTTCACGTAAAAAAATGGCTAAAATTAGAGCTGAAATTTTTTCAAAGTCCCTTAAAAATTTTCCAATTTTTGTCCCAATTCTTCCCATTCCCATTGAAACTTTTCAAATCCCTCTCAAAATTGTTGAAATTCTCTTGAAGCTTTTAAAATTCTCTCTAGAATTTTCAAAATCCATGGCCACATGTTTACAATTTCACGTCAAAAAATGGCTAAAATTCCAGCTGAAATTTTTTCAAAGTCCCTTAAAAATTTTCCAATTTTTGTCCCAATTCTTCCCATTCCCATTGAAACTTTTCAAATCCCTCTCAAAATTGTTGAAATTCTCTTGAAGCTTTTAAAATTCTCTCTAGAATTTTCAAAATCCATGGCCACATGTTTACAATTTCACGTCAAAAAATGGCTAAAATTCCAGTTGAAATTTTTTCAAAGTCCCTTAAAAATTTTCCAATTTTTGTCCCAATTCTTCCCATTCCCATTGAAACTTTTCAAATCCCTCTCAAAATTGTTGAAATTCTCTTGAAGCTTTTAAAATTCTCTCTAGAATTTTCAAAATCCATGGCCACATGTTTACAATTTCACGTCAAAAAATGGCTAAAATTCCAGTTGAAATTTTTTCAAAGTCCCTTAAAAATTTTCCAATTTTTGTCCCAATTCTTCCCATTCCCATTGAAACTTTTCAAATCCCTCTCAAAATTGTTGAAATTCTCTTGAAGCTTTTAAAATTCTCTCTAGAATTTTCAAAATCCATGGCCACATGTTTACAATTTCACGTAAAAAAATGGCTAAAATTCCAGCTGAAATTTTTTCAAAGTCCCTTAAAAATTTTCCAATTTTTGTCCCAATTCTTCCCATTCCCATTGAAACTTTTCAAATCCCTCTCAAAATTGTTGAAATTCTCTTGAAGCTTTTAAAATTCTCTCTAGAATTTTCAAAATCCATGTCCACATGTTTACAATTTCACGTCAAAAAATGGCTAAAATTCCAGTTGAAATTTTTTTCAAAGTCCCTTAAAAATTTTCCAATTTTTGTCCCAATTCTTCCCATTCCCATTGAAACTTTTCAAATCCCTCTCAAAATTGTTGAAATTCTCTTGAAGCTTTCAAAATTCTCTCTAGAATTTTCAAAATCCATGGCCACATGTTTACAATTTCACGTCAAAAAATGGCTAAAATTCCAGTTGAAATTTTTTCAAAGTCCCTTAAAAATTTTCCAATTTTTGTCCCAATTCTTCCCATTCCCATTGAAACTTTTCAAATCCCTCTCAAAATTGTTGAAATTCTGTTGAAGCTTTTAAAATTCTCTCTAGAATTTTCAAAATCCATGGCCACATGTTTACAATTTCACATAAAAAATTGTTAAAATTCCAGTTGAAATTTTTTTCAAAGTCCCTTAAAAATTTTCCAATTTTTGTCCCAATTCTTCCCATTCCCATTGAAACTTTTCAAATCCCTCTCAAAATTGTTGAAATTCTGTTGAAGCTTTTAAAATTCTCTCTAGAATTTTCAAAATCCATGGCCACATGTTTACAATTTCACATAAAAAAATGGCTAAAATTCCAGTTGAAATTTTTTCAAGTCCCTTAAAAATTTTCCCATTTTTGTCCCAATTCTTCCCATTCCCATTGAAACTTTTCAAATCCCTCTCAAAATTGTTGAAATTCTCTTGAAGCTTTTAAAATTCTCTCTAGAATTTTCAAAATCCATGGCCACATGTTTACAATTTCACGTCAAAAAATGGCTAAAATTAGAGCTGAAATTTTTTCAAAGTCCCTTAAAAGTTTTCCAATTTTTGTCCCAATTCTTCCCATTCCCATTGAAACTTTTCAAATCCCTCTCAAAATTGTTGAAATTCTCTTGAAGCTTTTAAAATTCTCTCTAGAATTTTCAAAATCCATGTCCACATGTTTACAATTTCGCGTAAAAAAATTGCTAAAATTCCAGCTGAAATTTTTTCAAAGTCCCTTAAAAATTTTCCAATTTTTGTCCCAATTCTTCCCATTCCCATTGAAACTTTTCAAATCCCTCTCAAAATGTTGAAATTCTCTTGAAGCTTTTAAAATTCTCTCTAGAATTTTCAAAATCCACTTCAACATGTATACAATTTCACGTCAAAAAATTGCTAAAATTCCAGTTGAAATTTTTTCAAAGTCCCTTAAAAATTTTCCAATTTTTGTCCCAATTCTTCCCATTCCCATTGAAACTTTTCAAATCCCTCTCAAATTGTTGAAATTCTCTTGAAGCTTTTAAAATTCTCTCTAGAATTTTCAAAATCCATGTCCACATGTTTACAATTTCACGTCAAAAAATGGCTAAAATTCCAGTTGAAATTTTTTCAAAGTCCCTTAAAAATTTTCCAATTTTTGTCCCAATTCTTCCCATTCCCATTTGAAACTTTTCAAATCCCTCTCAAAATTGTTGAAATTCTCTTGAAGCTTTTAAAATTCTCTCTAGAATTTTCAAAATCCACTTCAACATGTTTACAATTTCACGTAAAAAAATGGCTAAAATTCCAGCTGAAATTTTTTCCAAGTCCCTTAAAAATTTTCCAATTTTTGTCCCAATTCTTCCCATTCTTATTGAAACTTTTCAATCTCCTCTCAAAATTGTTGAAATTCTCTTGAAGCTTTTAAAATTCTCTCTAGAATTTTCAAAATCCATGTCCACATGTTTACAATTTCACGTCAAAAAATGGCTAAAATTCCCAGTTGAAATTTTTTCAAAGTCCCTTAAAAATTTTCCAATTTTTGTCCCAATTCTTCCCATTCCATTGAAACTTTTCAAATCCACTCTCAAAATTGTTGAAATTCTCTTGAAGCTTTTAAAATTCTCTCTAGAATTTTCAAAATCCATGGCCACATGTTTACAATTTCACGTCAAAAAATGGCTAAAATTCCAGTTGAAATTTTTTCAAAGTCCCTTAAAAATTTTCCAATTTTTGTCCCAATTCTTCCCATTCCCATTGAAACTTTTCAAATCCCTCTCAAAATTGTTGAAATTCTCTTGAAGCTTTTAAAATTCTCTCTAGAATTTTCAAAATCCATGGCCAAATGTTTACAATTTCACATAAAAAATTGTTAAAATTCCAGTTGAAATTTTTTCAAAATCCCTTAAAAATTTTCCAATTTTTGTCCCAATTCTTCCCATTCCCATTGAAACTTTTCAAATCCCTCTCAAAATTGTTGAAATTCTCTTGAAGCTTTTAAAATTCTCTCTAGAATTTTCAAAATCCATGGCCACATGTTTACAATTTCACATAAAAAATTGTTAAAATTCCAGTTGAAATTTTTTCAAAGTCCCTTAAAAATTTTCCAATTTTTGTCCCAATTCTTCCCATTCCCATTGAAACTTTTCAAATCCCTCTCAAAATTGTTGCAATTCTCTTGAAGCTTTTAAAATTCTCTCTAGAATTTTCAAAATCCATGGCCACATGTTTACAATTTCACATAAAAAAATGGCTAAAATTCCAGTTGAAATTTTTTCAAAGTCCCTTAAAAATTTTCCAATTTTTGTCCCAATTCTTCCCATTCCCATTGAAACTTTTCAAATCCCTCTCAAAATTGTTGAAATTCTCTTGAAGCTTTTAAAATTCTCTCTAGAATTTTCAAAATCCATGTCCACATGTTTACAATTTCACGTCAAAAAATGGCTAAAATTCCAGCTGAAATTTTTTCAAAGTCCCTTAAAAATTTTCCAATTTTTGTCCCAATTCTTCCCATTCCCATTGAAACTTTTCAAATCCCTCTCAAAATTGTTGAAATTCTCTTGAAGCTTTTAAAATTCTCTCTAGAATTTTCAAAATCCATGGCCACATGTTTACAATTTCACATAAAAAATTGTTAAAATTCCAGTTGAAATTTTTTCAAAGTCCCTTAAAAATTTTCCAATTTTTGTCCCAATTCTTCCCATTCCCATTGAAACTTTTCAAATCCCTCTCAAAATTGTTGAAATTCTGTTGAAGCTTTTAAAATTCTCTCTAGAATTTTCAAAATCCATGGCCACATGTTTACAATTTCACATAAAAAAATGGCTAAAATTCCAGTTGAAATTTTTTCAAAGTCCCTTAAAAGTTTTCCAATTTTTGTCCCAATTCTTCCCATTCCCATTGAAACTTTTCAAATCCCTCTCAAAATTGTTGAAATTCTCTTGAAGCTTTTAAAATTCTCTCTAGAATTTTCAAAATCCACTTCAACATGTTTACAATTTCACGTAAAAAAATGGCTAAAATTCCAGCTGAAATTTTTTCAAAGTCCCTTAAAAATTTTCCAATTTTTGTCCCAATTCTTCCCATTCCCATTGAAACTTTTCAAATCCCTCTCAAAATTGTTGAAATTCTCTTGAAGCTTTTAAAATTCTCTCTAGAATTTTCAAAATCCATGTCCACATGTTTACAATTTCACGTCAAAAAATGGCTAAAATTCCAGTTGAAATTTTTTCAAAGTCCCTTAAAAGTTTTCCAATTTTTGTCCCAATTCTTCCCATTCCCATTGAAACTTTTCAAATCCCTCTCAAAATTGTTGAAATTCTCTTGAAGCTTTTAAAATTCTCTCTAGAATTTTCAAAATCCATGGCCACATGTTTACAATTTCACGTCAAAAAATGGCTAAAATTCCAGCTGAAATTTTTTCAAAGTCCCTTAAAAATTTTCCAATTTTTGTCCCAATTCTTCCCATTCCCATTGAAACTTTTCAAATCCCTCTCAAAATTGTTGAAATTCTCTTGAAGCTTTTAAAATTCTCTCTAGAATTTTCAAAATCCATGGCCACATGTTTACAATTTCACGTAAAAAAATGGCTAAAATTAGAGCTGAAATTTTTTCAAAGTCCCTTAAAAATTTTCCAATTTTTGTCCCAATTCTTCCCATTCCCATTGAAACTTTTCAAATCCCTCTCAAAATTGTTGAAATTCTCTTGAAGCTTTTAAAATTCTCTCTAGAATTTTCAAAATCCACTTCAACATGTTTACAATTTCACGTAAAAAAATGGCTAAAATTCCAGCTGAAATTTTTTCAAAGTCCCTTAAAAATTTTCCAATTTTTGTCCCAATTCTTCCCATTCCCATTGAAACTTTTCAAATCCCTCTCAAAATTGTTGAAATTCTCTTGAAACTTTTAAAATTCTCTCTAGAATTTTCAAAATCCATGGCCACATGTTTACAATTTCACGTCAAAAAATGGCTAAAATTCCAGTTGAAATTTTTTCAAAGTCCCTTAAAAATTTTCCAATTTTTGTCCCAATTCTTCCCATTCCCATTGAAACTTTTCAAATCCCTCTCAAAATTGTTGAAATTCTCTTGAAGCTTTTAAAATTCTCTCTAGAATTTTCAAAATCCATGGCCACATGTTTACAATTTCACGTCAAAAAATGGCTAAAATTCCAGTTGAAATTTTTTCAAAGTCCCTTAAAAATTTTCCAATTTTTGTCCCAATTCTTCCCATTCCCATTGAAACTTTTCAAATCCCTCTCAAAATTGTTGAAATTCTGTTGAAGCTTTTAAAATTCTCTCTAGAATTTTCAAAATCCATGGCCACATGTTTACAATTTCACATAAAAAATTGTTAAAATTCCAGTTGAAATTTTTTCAAAGTCCCTTAAAAATTTTCCAATTTTTGTCCCAATTCTTCCCATTCCCATTGAAACTTTTCAAATCCCTCTCAAAATTGTTGAAATTCTCTTGAAGCTTTTAAAATTCTCTCTAGAATTTTCAAAATCCATGGCCACATGTTTACAATTTCACATAAAAAATTGTTAAAATTCCAGTTGAAATTTTTTCAAAGTCCCTTAAAAATTTTCCAATTTTTGTCCCAATTCTTCCCATTCCCATTGAAACTTTTCAAATCCCTCTCAAAATTGTTGAAATTCTCTTGAAGCTTTTAAAATTCTCTCTAGAATTTTCAAAATCCATGGCCACATGTTTACAATTTCACGTCAAAAAATGGCTAAAATTCCAGTTGAAATTTTTGCAAAGTCCCTTAAAAATTTTCCAATTTTTGTCCCAATTCTTCCCATTCCCATTGAAACTTTTCAAATCCCTCTCAAAATTGTTGAAATTCTCTTGAAGCTTTTAAAATTCTCTCTAGAATTTTCAAAATCCATGGCCACATGTTTACAATTTCACGTAAAAAAATGGCTAAAATTCCAGCTGAAATTTTTTCAAAGTCCCTTAAAAATTTTCCAATTTTTGTCCCAATTCTTCCCATTCCCATTGAAACTTTTCAAATCCCTCTCAAAATTGTTGAAATTCTCTTGAAGCTTTTAAAATTCTCTCTAGAATTTTCAAAATCCATGGCCACATGTTTACAATTTCACATAAAAAAATGGCTAAAATTCCAGTTGAAATTTTTTCAAAGTCCCTTAAAAATTTTCCAATTTTTGTCCCAATTCTTCCCATTCCCATTGAAACTTTTCAAATCCCTCTCAAAATTGTTGAAATTCTGTTGAAGCTTTTAAAATTCTCTCTAGAATTTTCAAAATCCATGGCCACATGTTTACAATTTCACGTCAAAAAATGGCTAAAATTCCAGTTGAAATTTTTTCCAAGTCCCTTAAAAATTTTCCAATTTTTGTCCCAATTCTTCCCATTCCCATTGAAACTTTTCAAATCCCTCTCAAAATTGTTGAAATTCTCTTGAAGCTTTTAAAATTCTCTCTAGAATTTTCAAAATCCATGGCCACATGTTTACAATTTCACATAAAAAATTGTTAAAATTCCAGTTGAAATTTTTTCAAAGTCCCTTAAAAATTTTCCAATTTTTGTCCCAATTCTTCCCATTCCCATTGAAACTTTTCAAATCCCTCTCAAAATTGTTGAAATTCTGTTGAAGCTTTTAAAATTCTCTCTAGAATTTTCAAAATCCATGGCCACATGTTTACAATTTCACATAAAAAAATGGCTAAAATTCCAGTTGAAATTTTTTCAAAGTCCCTTAAAAATTTTCCAATTTTTGTCCCAATTCTTCCCATTCCCATTGAAACTTTTCAAATCCCTCTCAAAATTGTTGAAATTCTCTTGAAGCTTTTAAAATTCTCTCTAGAATTTTCAAAATCCACTTCAACATGTATACAATTTCACGTCAAAAAATTGCTAAAATTCCAGTTGAAATTTTTTCAAAGTCCCTTAAAAATTTTCCAATTTTTGTCCCAATTCTTCCCATTCCCATTGAAACTTTTCAAATCCCTCTCAAAATTGTTGAAATTCTCTTGAAGCTTTTAAAATTCTCTCTAGAATTTTCAAAATCCATGTCCACATGTTTACAATTTCACGTCAAAAAATGGCTAAAATTCCAGTTGAAATTTTTTCAAAGTCCCTTAAAAATTTTCCAATTTTTGTCCCAATTCTTCCCATTCCCATTGAAACTTTTCAAATCCCTCTCAAAATTGTTGAAATTCTGTTGAAGCTTTTAAAATTCTCTCTAGAATTTTCAAAATCCATGGCCACATGTTTACAATTTCACGTAAAAAAATGGCTAAAATTAGAGCTGAAATTTTTTCAAAGTCCCTTAAAAGTTTTCCAATTTTTGTCCCAATTCTTCCCATTCCCATTGAAACTTTTCAAATCCCTCTCAAAATTGTTGAAATTCTCTTGAAGCTTTTAAAATTCTCTCTAGAATTTTCAAAATCCACTTCAACATGTTTACAATTTCACGTAAAAAAATGGCTAAAATTCCAGCTGAAATTTTTTCCAAGTCCCTTAAAAATTTTCCAATTTTTGTCCCAATTCTTCCCATTCTTATTGAAACTTTTCAAATCCCTCTCAAAATTGTTGAAATTCTCTTGAAGCTTTTAAAATTCTCTCTAGAATTTTCAAAATCCATGTCCACATGTTTACAATTTCACGTCAAAAAATGGCTAAAATTCCAGTTGAAATTTTTTCAAAGTCCCTTAAAAATTTTCCAATTTTTGTCCCAATTCTTCCCATTCCCATTGAAACTTTTCAAATCCCTCTCAAAATTGTTGAAATTCTCTTGAAGCTTTTAAAATTCTCTCTAGAATTTTCAAAATCCATGGCCACATGTTTACAATTTCACGTCAAAAAATGGCTAAAATTCCAGTTGAAATTTTTTCAAAGTCCCTTAAAAATTTTCCAATTTTTGTCCCAATTCTTCCCATTCCCATTGAAACTTTTCAAATCCCTCTCAAAATTGTTGAAATTCTCTTGAAGCTTTTAAAATTCTCTCTAGAATTTTCAAAATCCATGGCCAAATGTTTACAATTTCACATAAAAAATTGTTAAAATTCCAGTTGAAATTTTTTCAAAATCCCTTAAAAATTTTCCAATTTTTGTCCCAATTCTTCCCATTCCCATTGAAACTTTTCAAATCCCTCTCAAAATTGTTGAAATTCTCTTGAAGCTTTTAAAATTCTCTCTAGAATTTTCAAAATCCATGGCCACATGTTTACAATTTCACATAAAAAATTGTTAAAATTCCAGTTGAAATTTTTTCAAAGTCCCTTAAAAATTTTCCAATTTTTGTCCCAATTCTTCCCATTCCCATTGAAACTTTTCAAATCCCTCTCAAAATTGTTGAAATTCTGTTGAAGCTTTTAAAATTCTCTCTAGAATTTTCAAAATCCATGGCCACATGTTTACAATTTCACATAAAAAAATGGCTAAAATTCCAGTTGAAATTTTTTCAAAGTCCCTTAAAAATTTTCCAATTTTTGTCCCAATTCTTCCCATTCCCATTGAAACTTTTCAAATCCCTCTCAAAATTGTTGAAATTCTCTTGAAGCTTTTAAAATTCTCTCTAGAATTTTCAAAATCCATGGCCACATGTTTACAATTTCACGTCAAAAAATGGCTAAAATTCCAGTTGAAATTTTTTCAAAGTCCCTTAAAAATTTTCCAATTTTTGTCCCAATTCTTCCCATTCCCATTGAAACTTTTCAAATCCCTCTCAAAATTGTTGAAATTCTGTTGAAGCTTTTAAAATTCTCTCTAGAATTTTCAAAATCCATGGCCACATGTTTACAATTTCACATAAAAAATTGTTAAAATTCCAGTTGAAATTTTTTCAAAGTCCCTTAAAAATTTTCCAATTTTTGTCCCAATTCTTCCCATTCCCATTGAAACTTTTCAAATCCCTCTCAAAATTGTTGAAATTCTCTTGAAGCTTTTAAAATTCTCTCTAGAATTTTCAAAATCCATGGCCACATGTTTACAATTTCACATAAAAAAATGGCTAAAATTCCAGTTGAAATTTTTTCAAAGTCCCTTAAAAATTTTCCAATTTTTGTCCCAATTCTTCCCATTCCCATTGAAACTTTTCAAATCCCTCTCAAAATTGTTGAAATTCTCTTGAAGCTTTTAAAATTCTCTCTAGAATTTTCAAAATCCATGGCCACATGTTTACAATTTCACGTCAAAAAATGGCTAAAATTCCAGTTGAAATTTTTTCAAAGTCCCTTAAAAGTTTTCCAATTTTTGTCCCAATTCTTCCCATTCCCATTGAAACTTTTCAAATCCCTCTCAAAATTGTTGAAATTCTCTTGAAGCTTTTAAAATTCTCTCTAGAATTTTCAAAATCCATGGCCACATGTTTACAATTTCACGTCAAAAAATGGCTAAAATTCCAGCTGAAATTTTTTCAAAGTCCCTTAAAAATTTTCCAATTTTTGTCCCAATTCTTCCCATTCCCATTGAAACTTTTCAAATCCCTCTCCAAATTGTTGAAATTCTCTTGAAGCTTTTAAAATTCTCTCTAGAATTTTCAAAATCCATGGCCACATGTTTACAATTTCACATAAAAAATTGTTAAAATTCCAGTTGAAATTTTTTCAAAGTCCCTTAAAAATTTTCCAATTTTTGTCCCAATTCTTCCCATTCCCATTGAAACTTTTCAAATCCCTCTCAAAATTGTTGAAATTCTCTTGAAGCTTTTAAAATTCTCTCTAGAATTTTCAAAATCCATGGCCACATGTTTACAATTTCACGTCAAAAAATGGCTAAAATTCCAGTTGAAATTTTTTCAAAGTCCCTTAAAAATTTTCCAATTTTTGTCCCAATTCTTCCCATTCCCATTGAAACTTTTCAAATCCCTCTCAAAATTGTTGAAATTCTCTTGAAGCTTTTAAAATTCTCTCTAGAATTTTCAAAATCCATGGCCACATGTTTACAATTTCACGTCAAAAAATGGCTAAAATTCCAGTTGAAATTTTTTCAAAGTCCCTTAAAAATTTTCCAATTTTTGTCCCAATTCTTCCCATTCCCATTGAAACTTTTCAAATCCCTCTCAAAATTGTTGAAATTCTCTTGAAGCTTTTAAAATTCTCTCTAGAATTTTCAAAATCCATGTCCACATGTTTACAATTTCACGTCAAAAAATGGCTAAAATTCCAGTTGAAATTTTTTCAAAGTCCCTTAAAAGTTTTCCAATTTTTGTCCCAATTCTTCCCATTCCCATTGAAACTTTTCAAATCCCTCTCAAAATTGTTGAAATTCTCTTGAAGCTTTTAAAATTCTCTCTAGAATTTTCAAAATCCATGGCCACATGTTTACAATTTCACGTAAAAAATGGCTAAAATTCCAGCTGAAATTTTTTCAAAGTCCCTTAAAAATTTTCCAATTTTTGTCCCAATTCTTCCCATTCCCATTGAAACTTTTCAAATCCCTCTCAAAATTGTTGAAATTCTCTTGAAGCTTTTAAAATTCTCTCTAGAATTTTCAAAATCCATGTCCACATGTTTACAATTTCACGTCAAAAAATGGCTAAAATTCCAGTTGAAATTTTTTCAAAGTCCCTTAAAAATTTTCCAATTTTTGTCCCAATTCTTCCCATTCCCATTGAAACTTTTCAAATCCCTCTCAAAATTGTTGAAATTCTCTTGAAGCTTTTAAAATTCTCTCTAGAATTTTCAAAATCCATGGCCACATGTTTACAATTTCACGTCAAAAAATGGCTAAAATTCCAGTTGAAATTTTTTCAAAGTCCCTTAAAAATTTTCCAATTTTTGTCCCAATTCTTCCCATTCCCATTGAAACTTTTCAAATCCCTCTCAAAATTGTTGAAATTCTGTTGAAGCTTTTAAAATTCTCTCTAGAATTTTCAAAATCCATGGCCACATGTTTACAATTTCACATAAAAAATTGTTAAAATTCCTGTTGAAATTTTTTCAAAGTCCCTTAAAAATTTTCCAATTTTTGTCCCAATTCTTCCCATTCCCATTGAAACTTTTCAAATCCCTCTCAAAATTGTTGAAATTCTCTTGAAGCTTTTAAAATTCTCTCTAGAATTTTCAAAATCCATGGCCACATGTTTACAATTTCACATAAAAAAATGGCTAAAATTCCAGTTGAAATTTTTTCAAAGTCCCTTAAAAATTTTCCAATTTTTGTCCCAATTCTTCCTATTCCCATTGAAACTTTTCAAATCCCTCTCAAAATTGTTGAAATTCTCTTGAAGCTTTTAAAATTCTCTCTAGAATTTTCAAAATCCATGGCCACATGTTTACAATTTCACGTCAAAAAATGGCTAAAATTCCAGTTGAAATTTTTTCAAAGTCCCTTAAAAGTTTTCCAATTTTTGTCCCAATTCTTCCCATTCCCATTGAAACTTTTCAAATCCCTCTCAAAATTGTTGAAATTCTCTTGAAGCTTTTAAAATTCTCTCTAGAATTTTCAAAATCCATGGCCACATGTTTACAATTTCACATAAAAAATTGTTAAAATTCCAGTTGAAATTTTTTCAAAGTCCCTTAAAAATTTTCCAATTTTTGTCCCAATTCTTCCCATTCCCATTGAAACTTTTCAAATCCCTCTCAAAATTGTTGAAATTCTGTTGAAGCTTTTAAAATTCTCTCTAGAATTTTCAAAATCCATGGCCACATGTTTACAATTTCACATAAAAAAATGGCTAAAATTCCAGTTGAAATTTTTTCAAAGTCCCTTAAAAATTTTCCAATTTTTGTCCCAATTCTTCCCATTCCCATTGAAACTTTTCAAATCCCTCTCAAAATTGTTGAAATTCTCTTGAAGCTTTTAAAATTCTCTCTAGAATTTTCAAAATCCATGTCCACATGTTTACAATTTCACGTCAAAAAATGGCTAAAATTCCAGTTGAAATTTTTTCAAAGTCCCTTAAAAGTTTTCCAATTTTTGTCCCAATTCTTCCCATTCCCATTGAAACTTTTCAAATCCCTCTCAAAATTGTTGAAATTCTCTTGAAGCTTTTAAAATTCTCTCTAGAATTTTCAAAATCCACTTCAACATGTGTACAATTTCACGTAAAAAGTGGCTAAAATTCCAGCTGAAATTTTTTCAAAGTCCCTTAAAAATTTTCCAATTTTTGTCCCAATTCTTCCCATTCCCATTGAAACTTTTCAAATCCCTCTCAAAATTGTTGAAATTCTCTTGAAGCTTTTAAAATTCTCTCTAGAATTTTCAAAATCCATGTCCACATGTTTACAATTTCACGTCAAAAAATGGCTAAAATTCCAGTTGAAATTTTTTCAAAGTCCCTTAAAAGTTTTCCAATTTTTGTCCCAATTCTTCCCATTCCCATTGAAACTTTTCAAATCCCTCTCAAAATTGTTGAAATTCTCTTGAAGCTTTTAAAATTCTCTCTAGAATTTTCAAAATCCATGGCCACATGTTTACAATTTCACGTCAAAAAATGGCTAAAATTCCAGCTGAAATTTTTTCAAAGTCCCTTAAAAATTTTCCAATTTTTGTCCCAATTCTTCCCATTCCCATTGAAACTTTTCAAATCCCTCTCAAAATTGTTGAAATTCTCTTGAAGCTTTTAAAATTCTCTCTAGAATTTTCAAAATCCATGGCCACATGTTTACAATTTCACGTCAAAAAATGGCTAAAATTCCAGTTGAAATTTTTTCAAAGTCCCTTAAAAATTTTCCAATTTTTGTCCCAATTCTTCCCATTCCCATTGAAACTTTTCAAATCCCTCTCAAAATTGTTGAAATTCTCTTGAAGCTTTTAAAATTCTCTCTAGAATTTTCAAAATCCATGGCCACATGTTTACAATTTCACGTCAAAAAATGGCTAAAATTCCAGTTGAAATTTTTTCAAAGTCCCTTAAAAATTTTCCAATTTTTGTCCCAATTCTTCCCATTCCCATTGAAACTTTTCAAATCCCTCTCAAAATTGTTGAAATTCTCTTGAAGCTTTTAAAATTCTCTCTAGAATTTTCAAAATCCATGGCCACATGTTTACAATTTCACATAAAAAATTGTTAAAATTCCAGTTGAAATTTTTTCAAAGTCCCTTAAAAATTTTCCAATTTTTGTCCCAATTCTTCCCATTCCCATTGAAACTTTTCAAATCCCTCTCAAAATTGTTGAAATTCTCTTGAAGCTTTTAAAATTCTCTCTAGAATTTTCAAAATCCATGGCCACATGTTTACAATTTCACATAAAAAAATGGCTAAAATTCCAGTTGAAATTTTTTCAAAGTCCCTTAAAAATTTTCCAATTTTTGTCCCAATTCTTCCCATTCCCATTGAAACTTTTCAAATCCCTCTCAAAATTGTTGAAATTCTCTTGAAGCTTTTAAAATTCTCTCTAGAATTTTCAAAATCCATGGCCACATGTTTACAATTTCACGTCAAAAAATGGCTAAAATTCCAGTTGAAATTTTTTCAAAGTCCCTTAAAAGTTTTCCAATTTTTGTCCCAATTCTTCCCATTCCCATTGAAACTTTTCAAATCCCTCTCAAAATTGTTGAAATTCTCTTGAAGCTTTTAAAATTCTCTCTAGAATTTTCAAAATCCATGGCCACATGTTTACAATTTCACGTCAAAAAATGGCTAAAATTCCAGCTGAAATTTTTTCAAAGTCCCTTAAAAATTTTCCAATTTTTGTCCCAATTCTTCCCATTCCCATTGAAACTTTTCAAATCCCTCTCAAAATTGTTGAAATTCTCCTGAAGCTTTTAAAATTCTCTCTAGAATTTTCAAAATCCATGGCCACATGTTTACAATTTCACATAAAAAAATGGCTAAAATTCCAGTTGAAATTTTTTCAAAGTCCCTTAAAAATTTTCCAATTTTTGTCCCAATTCTTCCCATTCCCATTGAAACTTTTCAAATCCCTCTCAAAATTGTTGAAATTCTCTTGAAGCTTTCAAAATTCTCTCTAGAATTTTCAAAATCCATGGCCACATGTTTACAATTTCACGTCAAAAAATGGCTAAAATTCCAGTTGAAATTTTTTCAAAGTCCCTTAAAAATTTTCCAATTTTTGTCCCAATTCTTCCCATTCCCATTGAAACTTTTCAAATCCCTCTCAAAATTGTTGAAATTCTCTTGAAGCTTTTAAAATTCTCTCTAGAATTTTCAAAATCCATGGCCACATGTTTACAATTTCACGTCAAAAAATGGCTAAAATTCCAGCTGAAATTTTTTCAAAGTCCCTTAAAAATTTTCCAATTTTTGTCCCAATTCTTCCCATTCCCATTGAAACTTTTCAAATCCCTCTCAAAATTGTTGAAATTCTCTTGAAGCTTTTAAAATTCTCTCTAGAATTTTCAAAATCCATGGCCACATGTTTACAATTTCACGTCAAAAAATGGCTAAAATTCCAGTTGAAATTTTTTCAAAGTCCCTTAAAAATTTTCCAATTTTTGTCCCAATTCTTCCCATTCCCATTGAAACTTTTCAAATCCCTCTCAAAATTGTTGAAATTCTCTTGAAGCTTTTAAAATTCTCTCTAGAATTTTCAAAATCCATGGCCACATGTTTACAATTTCACGTCAAAAAATGGCTAAAATTCCAGTTGAAATTTTTTCAAAGTCCCTTAAAAATTTTCCAATTTTTGTCCCAATTCTTCCCATTCCCATTGAAACTTTTCAAATCCCTCTCAAAATTGTTGAAATTCTCTTGAAGCTTTTAAAATTCTCTCTAGAATTTTCAAAATCCATGGCCACATGTTTACAATTTCACATAAAAAATTGTTAAAATTCCAGTTGAAATTTTTTCAAAGTCCCTTAAAAATTTTCCAATTTTTGTCCCAATTCTTCCCATTCCCATTGAAACTTTTCAAATCCCTCTCAAAATTGTTGAAATTCTCTTGAAGCTTTTAAAATTCTCTCTAGAATTTTCAAAATCCATGGCCACATGTTTACAATTTCACATAAAAAATTGTTAAAATTCCAGTTGAAATTTTTTCAAAGTCCCTTAAAAATTTTCCAATTTTTGTCCCAATTCTTCCCATTCCCATTGAAACTTTTCAAATCCCTCTCAAAATTGTTGAAATTCTCTTGAAGCTTTTAAAATTCTCTCTAGAATTTTCAAAATCCATGGCCACATGTTTACAATTTCACATAAAAAAATGGCTAAAATTCCAGTTGAAATTTTTTCAAAGTCCCTTAAAAATTTTCCAATTTTTGTCCCAATTCTTCCCATTCCCATTGAAACTTTTCAAATCCCTCTCAAAATTGTTGAAATTCTCTTGAAGCTTTTAAAATTCTCTCTAGAATTTTCAAAATCCATGGCCACATGTTTACAATTTCACGTCAAAAAATGGCTAAAATTCCAGTTGAAATTTTTTCAAAGTCCCTTAAAAATTTTCCCATTTTTGTCCCAATTCTTCCCATTCCCATTGAAACTTTTCAAATCCCTCTCAAAATTGTTGAAATTCTCTTGAAGCTTTTAAAATTCTCTCTAGAATTTTCAAAATCCATGTCCACATGTTTACAATTTCACGTAAAAAAATTGCTAAAATTCCAGCTGAAATTTTTTCAAAGTCCCTTAAAAATTTTCCAATTTTTGTCCCAATTCTTCCCATTCCCATTGAAACTTTTCAAATCCCTCTCAAAATTGTTGAAATTCTCTTGAAGCTTTTAAAATTCTCTCTAGAATTTTCAAAATCCACTTCAACATGTATACAATTTCACGTCAAAAAATTGCTAAAATTCCAGTTGAAATTTTTTCAAAGTCCCTTAAAAATTTTCCAATTTTTGTCCCAATTCTTCCCATTCCCATTGAAACTTTTCAAATCCCTCTCAAAATTGTTGAAATTCTCTTGAAGCTTTTAAAATTCTCTCTAGAATTTTCAAAATCCATGGCCACATGTTTACAATTTCACATAAAAAAATGGCTAAAATTCCAGTTGAAATTTTTTCAAAGTCCCTTAAAAATTTTCCAATTTTTGTCCCAATTCTTCCCATTCCCATTGAAACTTTTCAAATCCCTCTCAAAATTGTTGAAATTCTCTTGAAGCTTTTAAAATTCTCTCTAGAATTTTCAAAATCCATGGCCACATGTTTACAATTTCACGTCAAAAAATGGCTAAAATTCCAGTTGAAATTTTTTCAAAGTCCCTTAAAAGTTTTCCAATTTTTGTCCCAATTCTTCCCATTCCCATTGAAACTTTTCAAATCCCTCTCAAAATTGTTGAAATTCTCTTGAAGCTTTTAAAATTCTCTCTAGAATTTTCAAAATCCATGGCCACATGTTTACAATTTCACGTCAAAAAATGGCTAAAATTCCAGCTGAAATTTTTTCAAAGTCCCTTAAAAATTTTCCAATTTTTGTCCCAATTCTTCCCATTCCCATTGAAACTTTTCAAATCCCTCTCAAAATTGTTGAAATTCTCTTGAAGCTTTTAAAATTCTCTCTAGAATTTTCAAAATCCATGGCCACATGTTTACAATTTCACATAAAAAAATGGCTAAAATTCCAGTTGAAATTTTTTCAAAGTCCCTTAAAAATTTTCCAATTTTTGTCCCAATTCTTCCCATTCCCATTGAAACTTTTCAAATCCCTCTCAAAATTGTTGAAATTCTCTTGAAGCTTTCAAAATTCTCTCTAGAATTTTCAAAATCCATGGCCACATGTTTACAATTTCACGTCAAAAAATTGCTAAAATTCCAGTTGAAATTTTTTCAAAGTCCCTTAAAAATTTTCCAATTTTTGTCCCAATTCTTCCCATTCCCATTGAAACTTTTCAAATCCCTCTCAAAATTGTTGAAATTCTCTTGAAGCTTTTAAAATTCTCTCTAGAATTTTCAAAATCCATGGCCACATGTTTACAATTTCACATAAAAAAATGGCTAAAATTCCAGCTGAAATTTTTTCAAAGTCCCTTAAAAATTTTCCAATTTTTGTCCCAATTCTTCCCATTCCCATTGAAACTTTTCAAATCCCTCTCAAAATTGTTGAAATTCTCTTGAAGCTTTTAAAATTCTCTCTAGAATTTTCAAAATCCATGGCCACATGTTTACAATTTCACGTCAAAAAATGGCTAAAATTCCAGTTGAAATTTTTTCAAAGTCCCTTAAAAGTTTTCCAATTTTTGTCCCAATTCTTCCCATTCCCATTGAAACTTTTCAAATCCCTCTCAAAATTGTTGAAATTCTCTTGAAGCTTTTAAAATTCTCTCTAGAATTTTCAAAATCCATGGCCACATGTTTACAATTTCACGTCAAAAAATGGCTAAAATTCCAGTTGAAATTTTTTCAAAGTCCCTTAAAAATTTTCCAATTTTTGTCCCAATTCTTCCCATTCCCATTGAAACTTTTCAAATCCCTCTCAAAATTGTTGAAATTCTGTTGAAGCTTTTAAAATTCTCTCTAGAATTTTCAAAATCCATGGCCACATGTTTACAATTTCACATAAAAAATTGTTAAAATTCCAGTTGAAATTTTTTCAAAGTCCCTTAAAAATTTTCCAATTTTTGTCCCAATTCTTCCCATTCCCATTGAAACTTTTCAAATCCCTCTCAAAATTGTTGAAATTCTCTTGAAGCTTTTAAAATTCTCTCTAGAATTTTCAAAATCCATGGCCACATGTTTACAATTTCACATAAAAAATTGTTAAAATTCCAGTTGAAATTTTTTCAAAGTCCCTTAAAAATTTTCCAATTTTTGTCCCAATTCTTCCCATTCCCATTGAAACTTTTCAAATCCCTCTCAAAATTGTTGAAATTCTCTTGAAGCTTTTAAAATTCTCTCTAGAATTTTCAAAATCCATGGCCACATGTTTACAATTTCACATAAAAAAATGGCTAAAATTCCAGTTGAAATTTTTTCAAAGTCCCTTAAAAATTTTCCAATTTTTGTCCCAATTCTTCCCATTCCCATTGAAACTTTTCAAATCCCTCTCAAAATTGTTGAAATTCTCTTGAAGCTTTTAAAATTCTCTCTAGAATTTTCAAAATCCATGGCCACATGTTTACAATTTCACGTCAAAAAATGGCTAAAATTCCAGTTGAAATTTTTTCAAAGTCCCTTAAAAGTTTTCCAATTTTTGTCCCAATTCTTCCCATTCCCATTGAAACTTTTCAAATCCCTCTCAAAATTGTTGAAATTCTCTTGAAGCTTTTAAAATTCTCTCTAGAATTTTCAAAATCCATGGCCACATGTTTACAATTTCACGTAAAAAAATTGCTAAAATTCCAGCTGAAATTTTTTCAAAGTCCCTTAAAAATTTTCCAATTTTTGTCCCAATTCTTCCCATTCCCATTGAAACTTTTCAAATCCCTCTCAAAATTGTTGAAATTCTCTTGAAGCTTTTAAAATTCTCTCTAGAATTTTCAAAATCCATGTCCACATGTTTACAATTTCACGTCAAAAAATGGCTAAAATTCCAGTTGAAATTTTTTCAAAGTCCCTTAAAAGTTTTAATTTTTGTCCCAATTCTTCCCATTCCCATTGAAACTTTTCAAATCCCTCTCAAAATTGTTGAAATTCTCTTGAAGCTTTTAAAATTCTCTCTAGAATTTTCAAAATCCATGGCCACATGTTTACAATTTCACGTCAAAAAATGGCTAAAATTCCAGCTGAAATTTTTTCAAAGTCCCTTAAAAATTTTCCAATTTTTGTCCCAATTCTTCCCATTCCCATTGAAACTTTTCAAATCCCTCTCAAAATTGTTGAAATTCTCTTGAAGCTTTTAAAATTCTCTCTAGAATTTTCAAAATCCATGGCCACATGTTTACAATTTCACGTCAAAAAATGGCTAAAATTCCAGTTGAAATTTTTTCAAAGTCCCTTAAAAATTTTCCAATTTTTGTCCCAATTCTTCCCATTCCCATTGAAACTTTTCAAATCCCTCTCAAAATTGTTGAAATTCTCTTGAAGCTTTTAAAATTCTCTCTAGAATTTTCAAAATCCATGGCCACATGTTTACAATTTCACGTCAAAAAATGGCTAAAATTCCAGTTGAAATTTTTTTAAAGTCCCTTAAAAATTTTCCAATTTTTGTCCCAATTCTTCCCATTCCCATTGAAACTTTTCAAATCCCTCTCAAAATTGTTGAAATTCTGTTGAAGCTTTTAAAATTCTCTCTAGAATTTTCAAAATCCATGGCCACATGTTTACAATTTCACATAAAAAATTGTTAAAATTCCAGTTGAAATTTTTTCAAAGTCCCTTAAAAATTTTCCAATTTTTGTCCCAATTCTTCCCATTCCCATTGAAACTTTTCAAATCCCTCTCAAAATTGTTGAAATTCTCTTGAAGCTTTTAAAATTCTCTCTAGAATTTTCAAAATCCATGGCCACATGTTTACAATTTCACATAAAAAAATGGCTAAAATTCCAGTTGAAATTTTTTCAAAGTCCCTTAAAAATTTTCCAATTTTTGTCCCAATTCTTCCCATTCCCATTGAAACTTTTCAAATCCCTCTCAAAATTGTTGAAATTCTCTTGAAGCTTTTAAAATTCTCTCTAGAATTTTCAAAATCCATGGCCACATGTTTACAATTTCACGTCAAAAAATGGCTAAAATTCCAGTTGAAATTTTTTCAAAGTCCCTTAAAAATTTTCCAATTTTTGTCCCAATTCTTCCCATTCCCATTGAAACTTTTCAAATCCCTCTCCAAATTGTTGAAATTCTCTTGAAGCTTTTAAAATTCTCTCTAGAATTTTCAAAATCCATGGCCACATGTTTACAATTTCACGTAAAAAAATTGCTAAAATTCCAGCTGAAATTTTTTCAAAGTCCCTTAAAAATTTTCCAATTTTTGTCCCAATTCTTCCCATTCCCATTGAAACTTTTCAAATCCCTCTCAAAATTGTTGAAATTCTCTTGAAGCTTTTAAAATTCTCTCTAGAATTTTCAAAATCCATGTCCACATGTTTACAATTTCACGTCAAAAAATGGCTAAAATTCCAGTTGAAATTTTTTCAAAGTCCCTTAAAAGTTTTCCAATTTTTGTCCCAATTCTTCCCATTCCCATTGAAACTTTTCAAATCCCTCTCAAAATTGTTGAAATTCTCTTGAAGCTTTTAAAATTCTCTCTAGAATTTTCAAAATCCATGGCCACATGTTTACAATTTCACGTCAAAAAATGGCTAAAATTCCAGCTGAAATTTTTTCAAAGTCCCTTAAAAATTTTCCAATTTTTGTCCCAATTCTTCCCATTCCCATTGAAACTTTTCAAATCCCTCTCAAAATTGTTGAAATTCTCTTGAAGCTTTTAAAATTCTCTCTAGAATTTTCAAAATCCATGGCCACATGTTTACAATTTCACGTCAAAAAATGGCTAAAATTCCAGTTGAAATTTTTTCAAAGTCCCTTAAAAATTTTCCAATTTTTGTCCCAATTCTTCCCATTCCCATTGAAACTTTTCAAATCCCTCTCAAAATTGTTGAAATTCTCTTGAAGCTTTTAAAATTCTCTCTAGAATTTTCAAAATCCATGGCCACATGTTTACAATTTCACGTCAAAAAATGGCTAAAATTCCAGTTGAAATTTTTTTAAAGTCCCTTAAAAATTTTCCAATTTTGTCCCAATTCTTCCCATTCCCATTGAAACTTTTCAAATCCCTCTCAAAATTGTTGAAATTCTCTTGAAGCTTTTAAAATTCTCTCTAGAATTTTCAAAATCCATGGCCACATGTTTACAATTTCACATAAAAAATTGTTAAAATTCCAGTTGAAATTTTTTCAAAGTCCCTTAAAAATTTTCCAATTTTTGTCCCAATTCTTCCCATTCCCATTGAAACTTTTCAAATCCCTCTCAAAATTGTTGAAATTCTCTTGAAGCTTTTAAAATTCTCTCTAGAATTTTCAAAATCCATGGCCACATGTTTACAATTTCACATAAAAAAATGGCTAAAATTCCAGTTGAAATTTTTTCAAAGTCCCTTAAAAATTTTCCAATTTTTGTCCCAATTCTTCCCATTCCCATTGAAACTTTTCAAATCCCTCTCAAAATTGTTGAAATTCTCTTGAAGCTTTTAAAATTCTCTCTAGAATTTTCAAAATCCATGGCCACATGTTTACAATTTCACGTCAAAAAATGGCTAAAATTCCAGTTGAAATTTTTTCAAAGTCCCTTAAAAGTTTTCCAATTTTTGTCCCAATTCTTCCCATTCCCATTGAAACTTTTCAAATCCCTCTCAAAATTGTTGAAATTCTCTTGAAGCTTTTAAAATTCTCTCTAGAATTTTCAAAATCCATGGCCACATGTTTACAATTTCACGTCAAAAAATGGCTAAAATTCCAGCTGAAATTTTTTCAAAGTCCCTTAAAAATTTTCCAATTTTTGTCCCAATTCTTCCCATTCCCATTGAAACTTTTCAAATCCCTCTCAAAATTGTTGAAATTCTCTTGAAGCTTTTAAAATTCTCTCTAGAATTTTCAAAATCCATGGCCACATGTTTACAATTTCACATAAAAAAATGGCTAAAATTCCAGTTGAAATTTTTTCAAAGTCCCTTAAAAATTTTCCAATTTTTGTCCCAATTCTTCCCATTCCCATTGAAACTTTTCAAATCCCTCTCAAAATTGTTGAAATTCTCTTGAAGCTTTCAAAATTCTCTCTAGAATTTTCAAAATCCATGGCCACATGTTTACAATTTCACGTCAAAAAATGGCTAAAATTCCAGTTGAAATTTTTTCAAAGTCCCTTAAAAATTTTCCAATTTTTGTCCCAATTCTTCCCATTCCCATTGAAACTTTTCAAATCCCTCTCAAAATTGTTGAAATTCTCTTGAAGCTTTTAAAATTCTCTCTAGAATTTTCAAAATCCATGGCCACATGTTTACAATTTCACATAAAAAAATGGCTAAAATTCCAGCTGAAATTTTTTCAAAGTCCCTTAAAAATTTTCCAATTTTTGTCCCAATTCTTCCCATTCCCATTGAAACTTTTCAAATCCCTCTCAAAATTGTTGAAATTCTCTTGAAGCTTTTAAAATTCTCTCTAGAATTTTCAAAATCCATGGCCACATGTTTACAATTTCACGTCAAAAAATGGCTAAAATTCCAGTTGAAATTTTTTCAAAGTCCCTTAAAAGTTTTCCAATTTTTGTCCCAATTCTTCCCATTCCCATTGAAACTTTTCAAATCCCTCTCAAAATTGTTGAAATTCTCTTGAAGCTTTTAAAATTCTCTCTAGAATTTTCAAAATCCATGGCCACATGTTTACAATTTCACGTCAAAAAATGGCTAAAATTCCAGTTGAAATTTTTTCAAAGTCCCTTAAAAATTTTCCAATTTTTGTCCCAATTCTTCCCATTCCCATTGAAACTTTTCAAATCCCTCTCAAAATTGTTGAAATTCTGTTGAAGCTTTTAAAATTCTCTCTAGAATTTTCAAAATCCATGGCCACATGTTTACAATTTCACATAAAAAATTGTTAAAATTCCAGTTGAAATTTTTTCAAAGTCCCTTAAAAATTTTCCAATTTTTGTCCCAATTCTTCCCATTCCCATTGAAACTTTTCAAATCCCTCTCAAAATTGTTGAAATTCTCTTGAAGCTTTTAAAATTCTCTCTAGAATTTTCAAAATCCATGGCCACATGTTTACAATTTCACATAAAAAATTGTTAAAATTCCAGTTGAAAATTTTTCAAAGTCCCTTAAAAATTTTCCAATTTTTGTCCCAATTCTTCCCATTCCCATTGAAACTTTTCAAATCCCTCTCAAAATTGTTGAAATTCTGTTGAAGCTTTTAAAATTCTCTCTAGAATTTTCAAAATCCATGGCCACATGTTTACAATTTCACATAAAAAATTGTTAAAATTCCAGTTGAAATTTTTTCAAAGTCCCTTAAAAATTTTCCAATTTTTGTCCCAATTCTTCCCATTCCCATTGAAACTTTTCAAATCCCTCTCAAAATTGTTGAAATTCTCTTGAAGCTTTTAAAATTCTCTCTAGAATTTTCAAAATCCATGGCCACATGTTTACAATTTCACATAAAAAAATGGCTAAAATTCCAGTTGAAATTTTTTCAAAGTCCCTTAAAAATTTTCCAATTTTTGTCCCAATTCTTCCCATTCCCATTGAAACTTTTCAAATCCCTCTCAAAATTGTTGAAATTCTCTTGAAGCTTTTAAAATTCTCTCTAGAATTTTCAAAATCCATGGCCACATGTTTACAATTTCACATAAAAAATTGTTAAAATTCCAGTTGAAATTTTTTCAAAGTCCCTTAAAAATTTTCCAATTTTTGTCCCAATTCTTCCCATTCCCATTGAAACTTTTCAAATCCCTCTCAAAATTGTTGAAATTCTGTTGAAGCTTTTAAAATTCTCTCTAGAATTTTCAAAATCCATGGCCACATGTTTACAATTTCACATAAAAAAATGGCTAAAATTCCAGTTGAAATTTTTTCAAAGTCCCTTAAAAATTTTCCAATTTTTGTCCCAATTCTTCCCATTCCCATTGAAACTTTTCAAATCCCTCTCAAAATTGTTGAAATTCTCTTGAAGCTTTTAAAATTCTCTCTAGAATTTTCAAAATCCATGGCCACATGTTTACAATTTCACGTCAAAAAATGGCTAAAATTCCAGTTGAAATTTTTTCAAAGTCCCTTAAAAGTTTTCCAATTTTTGTCCCAATTCTTCCCATTCCCATTGAAACTTTTCAAATCCCTCTCAAAATTGTTGAAATTCTCTTGAAGCTTTTAAAATTCTCTCTAGAATTTTCAAAATCCATGGCCACATGTTTACAATTTCACGTAAAAAAATTGCTAAAATTCCAGCTGAAATTTTTTCAAAGTCCCTTAAAAATTTTCCAATTTTTGTCCCAATTCTTCCCATTCCCATTGAAACTTTTCAAATCCCTCTCAAAATTGTTGAAATTCTCTTGAAGCTTTTAAAATTCTCTCTAGAATTTTCAAAATCCATGTCCACATGTTTACAATTTCACGTCAAAAAATGGCTAAAATTCCAGTTGAAATTTTTTCAAAGTCCCTTAAAAGTTTTCCAATTTTTGTCCCAATTCTTCCCATTCCCATTGAAACTTTTCAAATCCCTCTCAAAATTGTTGAAATTCTCTTGAAGCTTTTAAAATTCTCTCTAGAATTTTCAAAATCCATGGCCACATGTTTACAATTTCACGTCAAAAAATGGCTAAAATTCCAGCTGAAATTTTTTCAAAGTCCCTTAAAAATTTTCCAATTTTTGTCCCAATTCTTCCCATTCCCATTGAAACTTTTCAAATCCCTCTCAAAATTGTTGAAATTCTCTTGAAGCTTTTAAAATTCTCTCTAGAATTTTCAAAATCCATGGCCACATGTTTACAATTTCACGTCAAAAAATGGCTAAAATTCCAGTTGAAATTTTTTCAAAGTCCCTTAAAAATTTTCCAATTTTTGTCCCAATTCTTCCCATTCCCATTGAAACTTTTCAAATCCCTCTCAAAATTGTTGAAATTCTCTTGAAGCTTTTAAAATTCTCTCTAGAATTTTCAAAATCCATGGCCACATGTTTACAATTTCACGTCAAAAAATGGCTAAAATTCCAGTTGAAATTTTTTTAAAGTCCCTTAAAAATTTTCCAATTTTTGTCCCAATTCTTCCCATTCCCATTGAAACTTTTCAAATCCCTCTCAAAATTGTTGAAATTCTGTTGAAGCTTTTAAAATTCTCTCTAGAATTTTCAAAATCCATGGCCACATGTTTACAATTTCACATAAAAAATTGTTAAAATTCCAGTTGAAATTTTTTCAAAGTCCCTTAAAAATTTTCCAATTTTTGTCCCAATTCTTCCCATTCCCATTGAAACTTTTCAAATCCCTCTCAAAATTGTTGAAATTCTCTTGAAGCTTTTAAAATTCTCTCTAGAATTTTCAAAATCCATGGCCACATGTTTACAATTTCACATAAAAAAATGGCTAAAATTCCAGTTGAAATTTTTTCAAAGTCCCTTAAAAATTTTCCAATTTTTGTCCCAATTCTTCCCATTCCCATTGAAACTTTTCAAATCCCTCTCAAAATTGTTGAAATTCTCTTGAAGCTTTTAAAATTCTCTCTAGAATTTTCAAAATCCATGGCCACATGTTTACAATTTCACGTCAAAAAATGGCTAAAATTCCAGTTGAAATTTTTTCAAAGTCCCTTAAAAGTTTTCCAATTTTTGTCCCAATTCTTCCCATTCCCATTGAAACTTTTCAAATCCCTCTCAAAATTGTTGAAATTCTCTTGAAGCTTTTAAAATTCTCTCTAGAATTTTCAAAATCCATGGCCACATGTTTACAATTTCACGTCAAAAAATGGCTAAAATTCCAGCTGAAATTTTTTCAAAGTCCCTTAAAAATTTTCCAATTTTTGTCCCAATTCTTCCCATTCCCATTGAAACTTTTCAAATCCCTCTCAAAATTGTTGAAATTCTCTTGAAGCTTTTAAAATTCTCTCTAGAATTTTCAAAATCCATGGCCACATGTTTACAATTTCACGACAAAAAATGGCTAAAATTCCAGTTGAAATTTTTTCAAAGTCCCTTAAAAATTTTCCAATTTTTGTCCCAATTCTTCCCATTCCCATTGAAACTTTTCAAATCCCTCTCAAAATTGTTGAAATTCTCTTGAAGCTTTTAAAATTCTCTCTAGAATTTTCAAAATCCATGGCCACATGTTTACAATTTCACGTCAAAAAATGGCTAAAATTCCAGTTGAAATTTTTTCAAAGTCCCTTAAAAGTTTTCCAATTTTTGTCCCAATTCTTCCCATTCCCATTGAAACTTTTCAAATCCCTCTCAAAATTGTTGAAATTCTCTTGAAGCTTTTAAAATTCTCTCTAGAATTTTCAAAATCCATGGCCACATGTTTACAATTTCACGTCAAAAAATGGCTAAAATTCCAGCTGAAATTTTTTCAAAGTCCCTTAAAAATTTTCCAATTTTTGTCCCAATTCTTCCCATTCCCATTGAAACTTTTCAAATCCCTCTCAAAATTGTTGAAATTCTCTTGAAGCTTTTAAAATTCTCTCTAGAATTTTCAAAATCCATGGCCACATGTTTACAATTTCACGACAAAAAATGGCTAAAATTCCAGTTGAAATTTTTTCAAAGTCCCTTAAAAATTTTCCAATTTTTGTCCCAATTCTTCCCATTCCCATTGAAACTTTTCAAATCCCTCTCAAAATTGTTGAAATTCTGTTGAAGCTTTTAAAATTCTCTCTAGAATTTTCAAAATCCATGGCCACATGTTTACAATTTCACGTCAAAAAATGGCTAAAATTCCAGTTGAAATTTTTTCAAAGTCCCTTAAAAATTTTCCAATTTTTGTCCCAATTCTTCCCATTCCCATTGAAACTTTTCAAATCCCTCTCAAAATTGTTGAAATTCTCTTGAAGCTTTTAAAATTCTCTCTAGAATTTTCAAAATCCATGGCCACATGTTTACAATTTCACGTAAAAAAATGGCTAAAATTCCAGCTGAAATTTTTTCAAAGTCCCTTAAAAATTTTCCAATTTTTGTCCCAATTCTTCCCATTCCCATTGAAACTTTTCAAATCCCTCTCAAAATTGTTGAAATTCTCTTGAAGCTTTTAAAATTCTCTCTAGAATTTTCAAAATCCATGGCCACATGTTTACAATTTCACGTCAAAAAATGGCTAAAATTCCAGTTGAAATTTTTTCAAAGTCCCTTAAAAATTTTCCAATTTTTGTCCCAATTCTTCCCATTCCCATTGAAACTTTTCAAATCCCTCTCAAAATTGTTGAAATTCTCTTGAAGCTTTTAAAATTCTCTCTAGAATTTTCAAAATCCATGTCCACATGTTTACAATTTCACGTCAAAAAATGGCTAAAATTCCAGTTGAAATTTTTTCAAAGTCCCTTAAAAATTTTCCAATTTTTGTCCCAATTCTTCCCATTCCCATTGAAACTTTTCAAATCCCTCTCAAAATTGTTGAAATTCTGTTGAAGCTTTTAAAATTCTCTCTAGAATTTTCAAAATCCATGGCCACATGTTTACAATTTCACATAAAAAATTGTTAAAATTCCAGTTGAAATTTTTTCAAAGTCCCTTAAAAATTTTCCAATTTTTGTCCCAATTCTTCCCATTCCCATTGAAACTTTTCAAATCCCTCTCAAAATTGTTGAAATTCTCTTGAAGCTTTTAAAATTCTCTCTAGAATTTTCAAAATCCATGGCCACATGTTTACAATTTCACATAAAAAATTGTTAAAATTCCAGTTGAAATTTTTTCAAAGTCCCTTAAAAATTTTCCAATTTTTGTCCCAATTCTTCCCATTCCCATTGAAACTTTTCAAATCCCTCTCAAAATTGTTGAAATTCTGTTGAAGCTTTTAAAATTCTCTCTAGAATTTTCAAAATCCATGGCCACATGTTTACAATTTCACATAAAAAAATGGCTAAAATTCCAGTTGAAATTTTTTCAAAGTCCCTTAAAAATTTTCCAATTTTTGTCCCAATTCTTCCCATTCCCATTGAAACTTTTCAAATCCCTCTCAAAATTGTTGAAATTCTCTTGAAGCTTTTAAAATTCTCTCTAGAATTTTCAAAATCCATGGCCACATGTTTACAATTTCACGTCAAAAAATGGCTAAAATTCCAGTTGAAATTTTTTCAAAGTCCCTTAAAAATTTTCCAATTTTTGTCCCAATTCTTCCCATTCCCATTGAAACTTTTCAAATCCCTCTCAAAATTGTTGAAATTCTCTTGAAGCTTTTAAAATTCTCTCTAGAATTTTCAAAATCCATGTCCACATGTTTACAATTTCACGTAAAAAAATTGCTAAAATTCCAGCTGAAATTTTTTCAAAGTCCCTTAAAAATTTTCCAATTTTTGTCCCAATTCTTCCCATTCCCATTGAAACTTTTCAAATCCCTCTCAAAATTGTTGAAATTCTCTTGAAGCTTTTAAAATTCTCTCTAGAATTTTCAAAATCCACTTCAACATGTATACAATTTCACGTCAAAAAATTGCTAAAATTCCAGTTGAAATTTTTTCAAAGTCCCTTAAAAATTTTCCAATTTTTGTCCCAATTCTTCCCATTCCCATTGAAACTTTTCAAATCCCTCTCAAAATTGTTGAAATTCTCTTGAAGCTTTTAAAATTCTCTCTAGAATTTTCAAAATCCATGGCCACATGTTTACAATTTCACGTCAAAAAATGGCTAAAATTCCAGTTGAAATTTTTTCAAAGTCCCTTAAAAATTTTCCAATTTTTGTCCCAATTCTTCCCATTCCCATTGAAACTTTTCAAATCCCTCTCAAAATTGTTGAAATTCTCTTGAAGCTTTTAAAATTCTCTCTAGAATTTCAAAATCCATGGCCACATGTTTACAATTTCACATAAAAAAATGGCTAAAATTCCAGTTGAAATTTTTTCAAAGTCCCTTAAAAATTTTCCAATTTTTGTCCCAATTCTTCCCATTCCCATTGAAACTTTTCAAATCCCTCTCAAAATTGTTGAAATTCTCTTGAAGCTTTTAAAATTCTCTCTAGAATTTTCAAAATCCATGGCCACATGTTTACAATTTCACGTCAAAAAATGGCTAAAATTCCAGTTGAAATTTTTTCAAAGTCCCTTAAAAGTTTTCCAATTTTTGTCCCAATTCTTCCCATTCCCATTGAAACTTTTCAAATCCCTCTCAAAATTGTTGAAATTCTCTTGAAGCTTTTAAAATTCTCTCTAGAATTTTCAAAATCCATGGCCACATGTTTACAATTTCACATAAAAAATTGTTAAAATTCCAGTTGAAATTTTTTCAAAGTCCCTTAAAAATTTTCCAATTTTTGTCCCAATTCTTCCCATTCCCATTGAAACTTTTCAAATCCCTCTCAAAATTGTTGAAATTCTGTTGAAGCTTTTAAAATTCTCTCTAGAATTTTCAAAATCCATGGCCACATGTTTACAATTTCACATAAAAAAATGGCTAAAATTCCAGTTGAAATTTTTTCAAAGTCCCTTAAAAATTTTCCAATTTTTGTCCCAATTCTTCCCATTCCCATTGAAACTTTTCAAATCCCTCTCAAAATTGTTGAAATTCTCTTGAAGCTTTTAAAATTCTCTCTAGAATTTTCAAAATCCATGTCCACATGTTTACAATTTCACGTCAAAAAATGGCTAAAATTCCAGTTGAAATTTTTTCAAAGTCCCTTAAAAATTTTCCAATTTTTGTCCCAATTCTTCCCATTCCCATTGAAACTTTTCAAATCCCTCTCAAAATTGTTGAAATTCTCTTGAAGCTTTTAAAATTCTCTCTAGAATTTTCAAAATCCACTTCAACATGTTTACAATTTCACGTAAAAAAATGGCTAAAATTCCAGCTGAAATTTTTTCAAAGTCCCTTAAAAATTTTCCAATTTTTGTCCCAATTCTTCCCATTCCCATTGAAACTTTTCAAATCCCTCTCAAAATTGTTGAAATTCTCTTGAAGCTTTTAAAATTCTCTCTAGAATTTTCAAAATCCATGGCCACATGTTTACAATTTCACGTCAAAAAATGGCTAAAATTCCAGTTGAAATTTTTTCAAAGTCCCTTAAAAGTTTTCCAATTTTTGTCCCAATTCTTCCCATTCCCATTGAAACTTTTCAAATCCCTCTCAAAATTGTTGAAATTCTCTTGAAGCTTTTAAAATTCTCTCTAGAATTTTCAAAATCCATGGCCACATGTTTACAATTTCACGTCAAAAAATGGCTAAAATTCCAGTTGAAATTTTTTCAAAGTCCCTTAAAAATTTTCCAATTTTTGTCCCAATTCTTCCCATTCCCATTGAAACTTTTCAAATCCCTCTCAAAATTGTTGAAATTCTCTTGAAGCTTTTAAAATTCTCTCTAGAATTTTCAAAATCCATGGCCACATGTTTACAATTTCACGTCAAAAATGGCTAAAATTCCAGTTGAAATTTTTTCAAAGTCCCTTAAAAATTTTCCAATTTTTGTCCCAATTCTTCCCATTCCCATTGAAACTTTTCAAATCCCTCTCAAAATTGTTGAAATTCTGTTGAAGCTTTTAAAATTCTCTCTAGAATTTTCAAAATCCATGGCCACATGTTTACAATTTCACATAAAAAATTGTTAAAATTCCAGTTGAAATTTTTTCAAAGTCCCTTAAAAATTTTCCAATTTTTGTCCCAATTCTTCCCATTCCCATTGAAACTTTTCAAATCCCTCTCAAAATTGTTGAAATTCTCTTGAAGCTTTTAAAATTCTCTCTAGAATTTTCAAAATCCATGGCCACATGTTTACAATTTCACATAAAAAAATGGCTAAAATTCCAGTTGAAATTTTTTCAAAGTCCCTTAAAAATTTTCCAATTTTTGTCCCAATTCTTCCCATTCCCATTGAAACTTTTCAAATCCCTCTCAAAATTGTTGAAATTCTCTTGAAGCTTTTAAAATTCTCTCTAGAATTTTCAAAATCCACTTCAACATGTTTACAATTTCACGTAAAAAAATGGCTAAAATTCCAGCTGAAATTTTTTCAAAGTCCCTTAAAAATTTTCCAATTTTTGTCCCAATTCTTCCCATTCCCATTGAAACTTTTCAAATCCCTCTCAAAATTGTTGAAATTCTCTTGAAGCTTTTAAAATTCTCTCTAGAATTTTCAAATCCATGGCCACATGTTTACAATTTCACGTCAAAAAATGGCTAAAATTCCAGTTGAAATTTTTTCAAAGTCCCTTAAAAGTTTTCCAATTTTTGTCCCAATTCTTCCCATTCCCATTGAAACTTTTCAAATCCCTCTCAAAATTGTTGAAATTCTCTTGAAGCTTTTAAAATTCTCTCTAGAATTTTCAAAATCCATGGCCACATGTTTACAATTTCACGTCAAAAAATGGCTAAAATTCCAGTTGAAATTTTTTCAAAGTCCCTTAAAAATTTTCCAATTTTTGTCCCAATTCTTCCCATTCCCATTGAAACTTTTCAAATCCCTCTCAAAATTGTTGAAATTCTCTTGAAGCTTTTAAAATTCTCTCTAGAATTTTCAAAATCCATGGCCACATGTTTACAATTTCACGTCAAAAATGGCTAAAATTCCAGTTGAAATTTTTTCAAAGTCCCTTAAAAATTTTCCAATTTTTGTCCCAATTCTTCCCATTCCCATTGAAACTTTTCAAATCCCTCTCAAAATTGTTGAAATTCTGTTGAAGCTTTTAAAATTCTCTCTAGAATTTTCAAATCCATGGCCACATGTTTACAATTTCACATAAAAAATTGTTAAAATTCCAGTTGAAATTTTTTCAAAGTCCCTTAAAAATTTTCCAATTTTTGTCCCAATTCTTCCCATTCCCATTGAAACTTTTCAAATCCCTCTCAAAATTGTTGAAATTCTCTTGAAGCTTTTAAAATTCTCTCTAGAATTTTCAAAATCCATGGCCACATGTTTACAATTTCACATAAAAAAATGGCTAAAATTCCAGTTGAAATTTTTTCAAAGTCCCTTAAAAATTTTCCAATTTTTGTCCCAATTCTTCCCATTCCCATTGAAACTTTTCAAATCCCTCTCAAAATTGTTGAAATTCTGTTGAAGCTTTTAAAATTCTCTCTAGAATTTTCAAAATCCATGGCCACATGTTTACAATTTCACGTCAAAAAATGGCTAAAATTCCAGTTGAAATTTTTTCAAAGTCCCTTAAAAGTTTCCAATTTTTGTCCCAATTCTTCCCATTCCCATTGAAACTTTTCAAATCCCTCTCAAAATTGTTGAAATTCTCTTGAAGCTTTTAAAATTCTCTCTAGAATTTTCAAAATCCATGGCCACATGTTTACAATTTCACGTAAAAAATGGCTAAAATTCCAGCTGAAATTTTTTCAAAGTCCCTTAAAAATTTTCCAATTTTTGTCCCAATTCTTCCCATTCCCATTGAAACTTTTCAAATCCCTCTCAAAATTGTTGAAATTCTGTTGAAGCTTTTAAAAAAAATTCTCTCTAGAATTTTCAAAATCCATGGCCACATGTTTACAATTTCACGTCAAAAAATGGCTAAAATTCCAGTTGAAATTTTTTCAAAGTCCCTTAAAAATTTTCCAATTTTTGTCCCAATTCTTCCCATTCCCATTGAAACTTTTCAAATCCCTCTCAAAATTGTTGAAATTCTCTTGAAGCTTTCAAAATTCTCTCTAGAATTTTCAAAATCCATGGCCACATGTTTACAATTTCACGTCAAAAAATGGCTAAAATTCCAGTTGAAATTTTTTCAAAGTCCCTTAGAAATTTTCCAATTTTTGTCCCAATTCTTCCCATTCCCATTGAAACTTTTCAAATCCCTCTCAAAATTGTTGAAATTCTCTTGAAGCTTTTAAAATTCTCTCTAGAATTTTCAAAATCCATGGCCACATGTTTACAATTTCACATAAAAAATTGTTAAAATTCCAGTTGAAATTTTTTCAAAGTCCCTTAAAAATTTTCCAATTTTTGTCCCAATTCTTCCCATTCCCATTGAAACTTTTCAAATCCCTCTCAAAATTGTTGAAATTCTGTTGAAGCTTTTAAAATTCTCTCTAGAATTTTCAAAATCCATGGCCACATGTTTACAATTTCACATAAAAAAATGGCTAAAATTCCAGTTGAAATTTTTTCAAAGTCCCTTAGAAATTTTCCAATTTTTGTCCCAATTCTTCCCATTCCCATTGAAACTTTTCAAATCCCTCTCAAAATTGTTGAAATTCTCTTGAAGCTTTTAAAATTCTCTCTAGAATTTTCAAAATCCATGGCCACATGTTTACAATTTCACGTCAAAAAATGGCTAAAATTCCAGTTGAAATTTTTTCAAAGTCCCTTAAAAGTTTTCCAATTTTTGTCCCAATTCTTCCCATTCCCATTGAAACTTTTCAAATCCCTCTCAAAATTGTTGAAATTCTCTTGAAGCTTTTAAAATTCTCTCTAGAATTTTCAAAATCCATGTCCACATGTTTACAATTTCACGTAAAAAAATTGCTAAAATTCCAGCTGAAATTTTTTCAAAGTCCCTTAAAAATTTTCCAATTTTTGTCCCAATTCTTCCCATTCCCATTGAAACTTTTCAAATCCCTCTCAAAATTGTTGAAATTCTCTTGAAGCTTTTAAAATTCTCTCTACAATTTTCAAAATCCACTTCAACATGTTTACAATTTCACGTAAAAAAATGGCTAAAATTCCAGCTGAAATCTTTTCCAAGTCCCTTAAAAGTTTTCCAATTTTTGTCCCAATTCTTCCCATTCCCATTGAAACTTTTCAAATCCCTCTCAAAATTGTTGAAATTCTCTTGAAGCTTTTAAAATTCTCTCTAGAATTTTCAAAATCCATGTCCACATGTTTACAATTTCACGTCAAAAAATGGCTAAAATTCCAGTTGAAATTTTTTCAAAGTCCCTTAAAAATTTTCCAATTTTTGTCCCAATTCTTCCCATTCCCATTGAAACTTTTCAAATCCCTCTCAAAATTGTTGAAATTCTCTTGAAGCTTTTAAAATTCTCTCTAGAATTTTCAAAATCCATGGCCACATGTTTACAATTTCACATAAAAAAATGGCTAAAATTCCAGTTGAAATTTTTTCAAAGTCCCTTAAAAATTTTCCAATTTTTGTCCCAATTCTTCCCATTCCCATTGAAACTTTTCAAATCCCTCTCAAAATTGTTGAAATTCTCTTGAAGCTTTTAAAATTCTCTCTAGAATTTTCAAAATCCATGGCCAAATGTTTACAATTTCACATAAAAAATTGTTAAAATTCCAGTTGAAATTTTTTCAAAATCCCTTAAAAATTTTCCAATTTTTGTCCCAATTCTTCCCATTCCCATTGAAACTTTTCAAATCCCTCTCAAAATTGTTGAAATCCTCTTGAAGCTTTTAAAATTCTCTCTAGAATTTTCAAAATCCATGGCCACATGTTTACAATTTCACATAAAAAATTGTTAAAATTCCAGTTGAAATTTTTTCAAAGTCCCTTAAAAATTTTCCAATTTTTGTCCCAATTCTTCCCATTCCCATTGAAACTTTTCAAATCCCTCTCAAAATTGTTGAAATTCTGTTGAAGCTTTTAAAATTCTCTCTAGAATTTTCAAAATCCATGGCCACATGTTTACAATTTCACATAAAAAAATGGCTAAAATTCCAGTTGAAATTTTTTCAAAGTCCCTTAAAAATTTTCCAATTTTTGTCCCAATTCTTCCCATTCCCATTGAAACTTTTCAAATCCCTCTCAAAATTGTTGAGATTCTCTTGAAGCTTTTAAAATTCTCTCTAGAATTTTCAAAATCCATGTCCACATGTTTACAATTTCACGTAAAAAAATTGCTAAAATTCCAGCTGAAATTTTTTCAAAGTCCCTTAAAAGTTTTCCAATTTTTGTCCCAATTCTTCCCATTCCCATTGAAACTTTTCAAATCCCTCTCAAAATTGTTGAAATTCTCTTGAAGCTTTTAAAATTCTCTCTAGAATTTTCAAAATCCATGGCCACATGTTTACAATTTCACATAAAAAATTGTTAAAATTCCAGTTGAAATTTTTTCAAAGTCCCTTAAAAATTTTCCAATTTTTGTCCCAATTCTTCCCATTCCCATTGAAACTTTTCAAATCCCTCTCAAAATTGTTGAAATTCTGTTGAAGCTTTTAAAATTCTCTCTAGAATTTTCAAAATCCATGGCCACATGTTTACAATTTCACATAAAAAAATGGCTAAAATTCCAGTTGAAATTTTTTCAAAGTCCCTTAAAAATTTTCCAATTTTTGTCCCAATTCTTCCCATTCCCATTGAAACTTTTCAAATCCCTCTCAAAATTGTTGAAATTCTCTTGAAGCTTTTAAAATTCTCTCTAGAATTTTCAAAATCCATGTCCACATGTTTACAATTTCACGTCAAAAAATGGCTAAAATTCCAGTTGAAATTTTTTCAAAGTCCCTTAAAAGTTTTCCAATTTTTGTCCCAATTCTTCCCATTCCCATTGAAACTTTTCAAATCCCTCTCAAAATTGTTGAAATTCTCTTGAAGCTTTTAAAATTCTCTCTAGAATTTTCAAAATCCACTTCAACATGTTTACAATTTCACGTAAAAAAATGGCTAAAATTCCAGCTGAAATTTTTTCAAAGTCCCTTAAAAATTTTCCAATTTTTGTCCCAATTCTTCCCATTCCCATTGAAACTTTTCAAATCCCTCTCAAAATTGTTGAAATTCTCTTGAAGCTTTTAAAATTCTCTCTAGAATTTTCAAAATCCATGTCCACATGTTTACAATTTCACGTCAAAAAATGGCTAAAATTCCAGTTGAAATTTTTTCAAAGTCCCTTAAAAGTTTTCCAATTTTTGTCCCAATTCTTCCCATTCCCATTGAAACTTTTCAAATCCCTCTCAAAATTGTTGAAATTCTCTTGAAGCTTTTAAAATTCTCTCTAGAATTTTCAAAATCCATGGCCACATGTTTACAATTTCACGTCAAAAAATGGCTAAAATTCCAGCTGAAATTTTTTCAAAGTCCCTTAAAAATTTTCCAATTTTTGTCCCAATTCTTCCCATTCCCATTGAAACTTTTCAAATCCCTCTCAAAATTGTTGAAATTCTCTTGAAGCTTTTAAAATTCTCTCTAGAATTTTCAAAATCCATGGCCACATGTTTACAATTTCACGTCAAAAAATGGCTAAAATTCCAGTTGAAATTTTTTCAAAGTCCCTTAAAAATTTTCCAATTTTTGTCCCAATTCTTCCCATTCCCATTGAAACTTTTCAAATCCCTCTCAAAATTGTTGAAATTCTCTTGAAGCTTTTAAAATTCTCTCTAGAATTTTCAAAATCCATGGCCACATGTTTACAATTTCACGTCAAAAAATGGCTAAAATTCCAGTTGAAATTTTTTCAAAGTCCCTTAAAAATTTTCCAATTTTTGTCCCAATTCTTCCCATTCCCATTGAAACTTTTCAAATCCCTCTCAAAATTGTTGAAATTCTCTTGAAGCTTTTAAAATTCTCTCTAGAATTTTCAAAATCCATGGCCACATGTTTACAATTTCACGTCAAAAAATGGCTAAAATTCCAGTTGAAATTTTTTCAAAGTCCCTTAAAAGTTTTCCAATTTTTGTCCCAATTCTTCCCATTCCCATTGAAACTTTTCAAATCCCTCTCAAAATTGTTGAAATTCTCTTGAAGCTTTTAAAATTCTCTCTAGAATTTTCAAAATCCATGGCCACATGTTTACAATTTCACGTAAAAAAATGGCTAAAATTCCAGCTGAAATTTTTTCAAAGTCCCTTAAAAATTTTCCAATTTTTGTCCCAATTCTTCCCATTCCCATTGAAACTTTTCAAATCCCTCTCAAAATTGTTGAAATTCTCTTGAAGCTTTTAAAATTCTCTCTAGAATTTTCAAAATCCATGGCCACATGTTTACAATTTCACATAAAAAATTGTTAAAATTCCAGTTGAAATTTTTTCAAAGTCCCTTAAAAATTTTCCAATTTTTGTCCCAATTCTTCCCATTCCCATTGAAACTTTTCAAATCCCTCTCAAAATTGTTGAAATTCTCTTGAAGCTTTTAAAATTCTCTCTAGAATTTTCAAAATCCATGTCCACATGTTTACAATTTCACGTCAAAAAATGGCTAAAATTCCAGTTGAAATTTTTTCAAAGTCCCTTCAAAATTTTCCAATTTTTGTCCCAATTCTTCCCATTCCCATTGAAACTTTTCAAATCCCTCTCAAAATTGTTGAAATTCTGTTGAAGCTTTTAAAATTCTCTCTAGAATTTTCAAAATCCATGGCCACATGTTTACAATTTCACGTCAAAAAATGGCTAAAATTCCAGTTGAAATTTTTTCAAAGTCCCTTAAAAATTTTCCAATTTTTGTCCCAATTCTTCCCATTCCCATTGAAACTTTTCAAATCCCTCTCCAAATTGTTGAAATTCTCTTGAAGCTTTTAAAATTCTCTCTAGAATTTTCAAAATCCATGGCCACATGTTTACAATTTCACATAAAAAAATGGCTAAAATTCCAGTTGAAATTTTTTCAAAGTCCCTTAAAAATTTTCCAATTTTTGTCCCAATTCTTCCCATTCCCATTGAAACTTTTCAAATCCCTCTCAAAATTGTTGAAATTCTCTTGAAGCTTTTAAAATTCTCTCTAGAATTTTCAAAATCCATGTCCACATGTTTACAATTTCACGTAAATAATGGCTAAAATTAGAGCTGAAATTTTTTCAAAGTCCCTTAAAAGTTTTCCAATTTTTGTCCCAATTCTTCCCATTCCCATTGAAACTTTTCAAATCCCTCTCAAAATTGTTGAAATTCTCTTGAAGCTTTTAAAATTCTCTCTAGAATTTTCAAAATCCATGGCCACATGTTTACAATTTCACGTAAAAAAATGGCTAAAATTCCAGCTGAAATTTTTTCAAAGTCCCTTAAAAATTTTCCAATTTTTGTCCCAATTCTTCCCATTCCCATTGAAACTTTTCAAATCCCTCTCAAAATTGTTGAAATTCTCTTGAAGCTTTTAAAATTCTCTCTAGAATTTTCAAAATCCATGTCCACATGTTTACAATTTCACGTCAAAAAATGGCTAAAATTCCAGTTGAAATTTTTTCAAAGTCCCTTAAAAATTTTCCAATTTTTGTCCCAATTCTTCCCATTCCCATTGAAACTTTTCAAATCCCTCTCAAAATTGTTGAAATTCTCTTGAAGCTTTTAAAATTCTCTCTAGAATTTTCAAAATCCATGGCCACATGTTTACAATTTCACGTCAAAAAATGGCTAAAATTCCAGTTGAAATTTTTTCAAAGTCCCTTAAAAATTTTCCAATTTTTGTCCCAATTCTTCCCATTCCCATTGAAACTTTTCAAATCCCTCTCAAAATTGTTGAAATTCTCTTGAAGCTTTTAAAATTCTCTCTAGAATTTTCAAAATCCATGGCCACATGTTTACAATTTCACATAAAAAATTGTTAAAATTCCTGTTGAAATTTTTTCAAAGTCCCTTAAAAATTTTCCAATTTTTGTCCCAATTCTTCCCATTCCCATTGAAACTTTTCAAATCCCTCTCAAAATTGTTGAAATTCTCTTGAAGCTTTTAAAATTCTCTCTAGAATTTTCAAAATCCATGGCCACATGTTTACAATTTCACATAAAAAATTGTTAAAATTCCAGTTGAAATTTTTTCAAAGTTCCTTAAAAATTTTCCAATTTTTGTCCCAATTCTTCCCATTCCCATTGAAACTTTTCAAATCCCTCTCAAAATTGTTGAAATTCTCTTGAAGCTTTTAAAATTCTCTCTAGAATTTTCAAAATCCATGGCCACATGTTTACAATTTCACGTCAAAAAATGGCTAAAATTCCAGTTGAAATTTTTTCAAAGTCCCTTAAAAATTTTCCAATTTTTGTCCCAATTCTTCCCATTCCCATTGAAACTTTTCAAATCCCTCTCAAAATTGTTGAAATTCTCTTGAAGCTTTTAAAATTCTCTCTAGAATTTTCAAAATCCATGTCCACATGTTTACAATTTCACGTCAAAAAATGGCTAAAATTCCAGTTGAAATTTTTTCAAAGTCCCTTAAAAGTTTTCCAATTTTTGTCCCAATTCTTCCCATTCCCATTGAAACTTTTCAAATCCCTCTCAAAATTGTTGAAATTCTCTTGAAGCTTTTAAAATTCTCTCTAGAATTTTCAAAATCCATGGCCACATGTTTACAATTTCACATAAAAAAATGGCTAAAATTCCAGTTGAAATTTTTTCAAAGTCCCTTAAAAATTTTCCAATTTTTGTCCCAATTCTTCCCATTCCCATTGAAACTTTTCAAATCCCTCTCAAAATTGTTGAAATTCTGTTGAAGCTTTTAAAATTCTCTCTAGAATTTTCAAAATCCATGGCCACATGTTTACAATTTCACGTCAAAAAATGGCTAAAATTCCAGTTGAAATTTTTTCAAAGTCCCTTAAAAGTTTTCCAATTTTTGTCCCAATTCTTCCCATTCCCATTGAAACTTTTCAAATCCCTCTCAAAATTGTTGAAATTCTCTTGAAGCTTTTAAAATTCTCTCTAGAATTTTCAAAATCCATGGCCACATGTTTACAATTTCACGTCAAAAAATGGCTAAAATTCCAGTTGAAATTTTTTCAAAGTCCCTTAAAAATTTTCCAATTTTTGTCCCAATTCTTCCCATTCCCATTGAAACTTTTCAAATCCCTCTCAAAATTGTTGAAATTCTCTTGAAGCTTTTAAAATTCTCTCTAGAATTTTCAAAATCCATGTCCACATGTTTACAATTTCACGTCAAAAAATGGCTAAAATTAGAGCTGAAATTTTTTCAAAGTCCCTTAAAAGTTTTCCAATTTTTGTCCCAATTCTTCCCATTCCCATTGAAACTTTTCAAATCCCTCTCAAAATTGTTGAAATTCTCTTGAAGCTTTTAAAATTCTCTCTAGAATTTTCAAAATCCATGGCCACATGTTTACAATTTCACGTCAAAAAATGGCTAAAATTCCAGTTGAAATTTTTTCAAAGTCCCTTAAAAATTTTCCAATTTTTGTCCCAATTCTTCCCATTCCCATTGAAACTTTTCAAATCCCTCTCAAAATTGTTGAAATTCTCTTGAAGCTTTTAAAATTCTCTCTAGAATTTTCAAAATCTATGTCCACATGTTTACAATTTCACATAAAAAAATGCTAAAATTCCAGCTGAAATTTTTTCAAAGTCCCTTAAAAATTTTCCAATTTTTGTCCCAATTCTTCCCATTCCCATTGAAACTTTTCAAATCCCTCTCAAAATTGTTGAAATTCTCTTGAAGCTTTTAAAATTCTCTCTAGAATTTTCAAAATCCACTTCAACATGTTTACAATTTCACGTCAAAAAATTGCTAAAATTCCAGTTGAAATTTTTTCAAAGTCCCTTAAAAATTTTCCAATTTTTGTCCCAATTCTTCCCATTCCCATTGAAACTTTTCAAATCCCTCTCAAAATTGTTGAAATTCTCTTGAAGCTTTTAAAATTCTCTCTAGAATTTTCAAAATCCATGTACACATGTTTACAATTTCACGTCAAAAAATGGCTAAAATTCCAGTTGAAATTTTTTCAAAGTCCCTTAAAAATTTTCCAATTTTTGTCCCAATTCTTCCCATTCCCATTGAAACTTTTCAAATCCCTCTCAAAATTGTTGAAATTCTGTTGAAGCTTTTAAAATTCTCTCTAGAATTTTCAAAATCCATGGCCACATGTTTACAATTTCACGTCAAAAAATGGCTAAAATTCCAGTTGAAATTTTTTCAAAGTCCCTTAAAAATTTTCCAATTTTTGTCCCAATTCTTCCCATTCCCATTGAAACTTTTCAAATCCCTCTCAAAATTGTTGAAATTCTCTTGAAGCTTTTAAAATTCTCTCTAGAATTTTCAAAATCCACTTCAACATGTTTACAATTTCACGTCAAAAAATGGCTAAAATTCCAGTTGAAATTTTTTCCAAGTCCCTTAAAAATTTTCCAATTTTTGTCCCAATTCTTCCCATTCTTATTGAAACTTTTCAAATCCCTCTCAAAATTGTTGAAATTCTCTTGAAGCTTTTAAAATTCTCTCTAGAATTTTCAAAATCCATGGCCACATGTTTACAATTTCACGTCAAAAAATGGCTAAAATTCCAGTTGAAATTTTTTCAAAGTCCCTTAAAAATTTTCCAATTTTTGTCCCAATTCTTCCCATTCCCATTGAAACTTTTCAAATCCCTCTCAAAATTGTTGAAATTCTCTTGAAGCTTTTAAAATTCTCTCTAGAATTTTCAAAATCCATGTCCACATGTTTACAATTTCACGTAAAAAAATGGCTAAAATTAGAGCTGAAATTTTTTCAAAGTCCCTTAAAAGTTTTCCAATTTTTGTCCCAATTCTTCCCATTCCCATTGAAACTTTTCAAATCCCTCTCAAAATTGTTGAAATTCTCTTGAAGCTTTTAAAATTCTCTCTAGAATTTTCAAAATCCACTTCAACATGTTTACAATTTCACGTCAAAAAATTGCTAAAATTCCAGTTGAAATTTTTTCAAAGTCCCTTAAAAATTTTCCAATTTTTGTCCCAATTCTTCCCATTCCCATTGAAACTTTTCAAATCCCTCTCAAAATTGTTGAAATTCTCTTGAAGCTTTTAAAATTCTCTCTAGAATTTTCAAAATCCATGTACACATGTTTACAATTTCACGTCAAAAAATGGCTAAAATTCCAGTTGAAATTTTTTCAAAGTCCCTTAAAAATTTTCCAATTTTTGTCCCAATTCTTCCCATTCCCATTGAAACTTTTCAAATCCCTCTCAAAATTGTTGAAATTCTGTTGAAGCTTTTAAAATTCTCTCTAGAATTTTCAAAATCCATGGCCACATGTTTACAATTTCACATAAAAAATTGTTAAAATTCCAGTTGAAATTTTTTCAAAGTCCCTTAAAAATTTTCCAATTTTTGTCCCAATTCTTCCCATTCCCATTGAAACTTTTCAAATCCCTCTCAAAATTGTTGAAATTCTCTTGAAGCTTTTAAAATTCTCTCTAGAATTTTCAAAATCCATGGCCACATGTTTACAATTTCACATAAAAAAATGGCTAAAATTCCAGTTGAAATTTTTTCAAAGTCCCTTAAAAATTTTCCAATTTTTGTCCCAATTCTTCCCATTCCCATTGAAACTTTTCAAATCCCTCTCAAAATTGTTGAAATTCTCTTGAAGCTTTTAAAATTCTCTCTAGAATTTTCAAAATCCATGGCCACATGTTTACAATTTCACGTCAAAAAATGGCTAAAATTCCAGTTGAAATTTTTTCAAAGTCCCTTAAAAGTTTTCGAATTTTTGTCCCAATTCTTCCCATTCCCATTGAAACTTTTCAAATCCCTCTCAAAATTGTTGAAATTCTCTTGAAGCTTTTAAAATTCTCTCTAGAATTTTCAAAATCCATGGCCACATGTTTACAATTTCACGTAAAAAAATGGCTAAAATTCCAGCTGAAATTTTTTCAAAGTCCCTTAAAAATTTTCCAATTTTTGTCCCAATTCTTCCCATTCCCATTGAAACTTTTCAAATCCCTCTCAAAATTGTTGAAATTCTCTTGAAGCTTTTAAAATTCTCTCTAGAATTTTCAAAATCCATGGCCACATGTTTACAATTTCACATAAAAAATTGTTAAAATTCCAGTTGAAATTTTTTCAAAGTCCCTTAAAAATTTTCCAATTTTTGTCCCAATTCTTCCCATTCCCATTGAAACTTTTCAAATCCCTCTCAAAATTGTTGAAATTCTCTTGAAGCTTTTAAAATTCTCTCTAGAATTTTCAAAATCCATGTCCACATGTTTACAATTTCACGTCAAAAAATGGCTAAAATTCCAGTTGAAATTTTTTCAAAGTCCCTTCAAAATTTTCCAATTTTTGTCCCAATTCTTCCCATTCCCATTGAAACTTTTCAAATCCCTCTCAAAATTGTTGAAATTCTGTTGAAGCTTTTAAAATTCTCTCTAGAATTTTCAAAATCCATGGCCACATGTTTACAATTTCACGTCAAAAAATGGCTAAAATTCCAGTTGAAATTTTTTCAAAGTCCCTTAAAAATTTTCCAATTTTTGTCCCAATTCTTCCCATTCCCATTGAAACTTTTCAAATCCCTCTCAAAATTGTTGAAATTCTCTTGAAGCTTTTAAAATTCTCTCTAGAATTTTCAAAATCCATGTCCACATGTTTACAATTTCACGTAAATAATGGCTAAAATTAGAGCTGAAATTTTTTCAAAGTCCCTTAAAAGTTTTCCAATTTTTGTCCCAATTCTTCCCATTCCCATTGAAACTTTTCAAATCCCTCTCAAAATTGTTGAAATTCTCTTGAAGCTTTTAAAATTCTCTCTAGAATTTTCAAAATCCATGGCCACATGTTTACAATTTCACGTAAAAAAATGGCTAAAATTCCAGCTGAAATTTTTTCAAAGTCCCTTAAAAATTTTCCAATTTTTGTCCCAATTCTTCCCATTCCCATTGAAACTTTTCAAATCCCTCTCAAAATTGTTGAAATTCTGTTGAAGCTTTTAAAATTCTCTCTAGAATTTTCAAAATCCATGTCCACATGTTTACAATTTCACGTCAAAAAATGGCTAAAATTCCAGTTGAAATTTTTTCAAAGTCCCTTAAAAATTTTCCAATTTTTGTCCCAATTCTTCCCATTCCCATTGAAACTTTTCAAATCCCTCTCAAAATTGTTGAAATTCTCTTGAAGCTTTTAAAATTCTCTCTAGAATTTTCAAAATCCATGGCCACATGTTTACAATTTCACGTCAAAAAATGGCTAAAATTCCAGTTGAAATTTTTTCAAAGTCCCTTAAAAATTTTCCAATTTTTGTCCCAATTCTTCCCATTCCCATTGAAACTTTTCAAATCCCTCTCAAAATTGTTGAAATTCTGTTGAAGCTTTTAAAATTCTCTCTAGAATTTTCAAAATCCATGGCCACATGTTTACAATTTCACATAAAAAATTGTTAAAATTCCTGTTGAAATTTTTTCAAAGTCCCTTAAAAATTTTCCAATTTTTGTCCCAATTCTTCCCATTCCCATTGAAACTTTTCAAATCCCTCTCAAAATTGTTGAAATTCTCTTGAAGCTTTTAAAATTCTCTCTAGAATTTTCAAAATCCATGGCCACATGTTTACAATTTCACATAAAAAATTGTTAAAATTCCAGTTGAAATTTTTTCAAAGTCCCTTAAAAATTTTCCAATTTTTGTCCCAATTCTTCCCATTCCCATTGAAACTTTTCAAATCCCTCTCAAAATTGTTGAAATTCTCTTGAAGCTTTTAAAATTCTCTCTAGAATTTTCAAAATCCATGGCCACATGTTTACAATTTCACATAAAAAAATGGCTAAAATTCCAGTTGAAATTTTTTCAAAGTCCCTTAAAAATTTTCCAATTTTTGTCCCAATTCTTCCCATTCCCATTGAAACTTTTCAAATCCCTCTCAAAATTGTTGAAATTCTCTTGAAGCTTTTAAAATTCTCTCTAGAATTTTCAAAATCCATGGCCACATGTTTACAATTTCACATAAAAAAATGGCTAAAATTCCAGTTGAAATTTTTTCAAAGTCCCTTAAAAATTTTCCAATTTTTGTCCCAATTCTTCCCATTCCCATTGAAACTTTTCAAATCCCTCTCAAAATTGTTGAAATTCTCTTGAAGCTTTTAAAATTCTCTCTAGAATTTTCAAAATCCATGGCCACATGTTTACAATTTCACATAAAAAAATGGCTAAAATTCCAGTTGAAATTTTTTCAAAGTCCCTTAAAAATTTTCCAATTTTTGTCCCAATTCTTCCCATTCCCATTGAAACTTTTCAAATCCCTCTCAAAATTGTTGAAATTCTCTTGAAGCTTTTAAAATTCTCTCTAGAATTTTCAAAATCCATGTCCACATGTTTACAATTTCACGTCAAAAAATGGCTAAAATTCCAGTTGAAATTTTTTCAAAGTCCCTTAAAAGTTTTCCAATTTTTGTCCCAATTCTTCCCATTCCCATTGAAACTTTTCAAATCCCTCTCAAAATTGTTGAAATTCTCTTGAAGCTTTTAAAATTCTCTCTAGAATTTTCAAAATCCATGGCCACATGTTTACAATTTCACGTCAAAAAATGGCTAAAATTCCAGTTGAAATTTTTTCAAAGTCCCTTAAATATTTTCCAATTTTTGTCCCAATTCTTCCCATTCCCATTGAAACTTTTCAAATCCCTCTCAAAATTGTTGAAATTCTCTTGAAGCTTTTAAAATTCTCTCTAGAATTTTCAAAATCCATGTCCACATGTTTACAATTTCACGTAAAAAAATGGCTAAAATTAGAGCTGAAATTTTTTCAAAGTCCCTTAAAAGTTTTCCAATTTTTGTCCCAATTCTTCCCATTCCCATTGAAACTTTTCAAATCCCTCTCAAAATTGTTGAAATTCTCTTGAAGCTTTTAAAATTCTCTCTAGAATTTTCAAAATCCATGGCCACATGTTTACAATTTCACGTCAAAAAATGGCTAAAATTCCAGTTGAAATTTTTTCCAAGTCCCTTAAAAATTTTCCAATTTTTGTCCCAATTCTTCCCATTCCCATTGAAACTTTTCAAATCCCTCTCAAAATTGTTGAAATTCTCTTGAAGCTTTTAAAATTCTCTCTAGAATTTTCAAAATCTATGTCCACATGTTTACAATTTCACATAAAAAAATGCTAAAATTCCAGCTGAAATTTTTTCAAAGTCCCTTAAAAATTTTCCAATTTTTGTCCCAATTCTTCCCATTCCCATTGAAACTTTTCAAATCCCTCTCAAAATTGTTGAAATTCTCTTGAAGCTTTTAAAATTCTCTCTAGAATTTTCAAAATCCACTTCAACATGTTTACAATTTCACGTCAAAAAATTGCTAAAATTCCAGTTGAAATTTTTTCAAAGTCCCTTAAAAATTTTCCAATTTTTGTCCCAATTCTTCCCATTCCCATTGAAACTTTTCAAATCCCTCTCAAAATTGTTGAAATTCTCTTGAAGCTTTTAAAATTCTCTCTAGAATTTTCAAAATCCATGTACACATGTTTACAATTTCACGTCAAAAAATTGCTAAAATTCCAGTTGAAATTTTTTCAAAGTCCCTTAAAAATTTTCCAATTTTTGTCCCAATTCTTCCCATTCCCATTGAAACTTTTCAAATCCCTCTCAAAATTGTTGAAATTCTCTTGAAGCTTTTAAAATTCTCTCTAGAATTTTCAAAATCCATGTACACATGTTTACAATTTCACGTCAAAAAATGGCTAAAATTCCAGTTGAAATTTTTTCAAAGTCCCTTAAAAATTTTCCAATTTTTGTCCCAATTCTTCCCATTCCCATTGAAACTTTTCAAATCCCTCTCAAAATTGTTGAAATTCTCTTGAAGCTTTTAAAATTCTCTCTAGAATTTTCAAAATCCACTTCAACATGTTTACAATTTCACGTCAAAAAATGGCTAAAATTCCAGTTGAAATTTTTTCCAAGTCCCTTAAAAATTTTCCAATTTTTGTCCCAATTCTTCCCATTCTTATTGAAACTTTTCAAATCCCTCTCAAAATTGTTGAAATTCTCTTGAAGCTTTTAAAATTCTCTCTAGAATTTTCAAAATCCATGGCCAC
>NW_028114936.1:0-10043 GCF_964273445.1 Streptopelia decaocto
GTCAATGGGGGTCAATGGGGGTCAATGGGGGTCAGTGGGGTCAATGGGGGTCAGTGGGGTCAATGGGGGTCAGTGGGGTCAATGGGGGTCAATGGGGGTCAGTGGGGTCAATGGGGGTATGGGGGTCAATGGGGGTACGGGGGTGGGGTTATGGGGCTATGGGGGTGTGGGGGGATATGGGGGGGTGGGGGGGTGGGGGGGATATGGGGGTTATGGGGATATGGGGGTGGGGGGTATGGGGGGAGTGGGGTCCCCACTGACCCCATGTGACCCCCGTGACCCCCCGTGACCCCGTGTCCCCCCCCCCAGGCTGCGGGCCGGACTCCGATTGGTGGTTCCTGGAGTGTCCCCCCGAGAACGAGTGTGAGAGCGGGAACCACGACTGCGGGGGGACCCAGGAGTGCCGGGACCTGCCCCGCGGCTTCGCCTGCGTGTGCCGGGAGGGGTACCGGGCTGATGGGTGAGCATGGGGACATGGGGGACATGGGGACATGGGGGGACATGGGGACATGGGGACATGGGGGACATGGGGGACATGGGGGACATGGGGGGACATGGGGGGACATGGGGACATGGGGGACATGGGGGGACATGGGGGGACATGGGGGACATGGGGACAGGGGGGGACATGGGGGACATGGGGGGACATGGGGGGACATGGGGGACATGGGGGACATGGGGGGACATGGGGGACATGGGGGACATGGGGGGCTATGGGGACATGGGGGCTATGGGGGCTATGGGGGGCTATGGGGGCTATGGGGGTTATGGGGGCTATGGGGGGACATGGGGGTTATGGGGGCTATGGGGGGTTATGGGGGGTTATGGGGGCTATGGGGGCTATGGGGGCTATGGGGGCTATGGGGGGACATGGGGGCTATGGGGGCTATGGGGGCTATGGGGGGACATGGGGGCTATGGGGCTATGGGGGCTATGGGGGACATGGGGGGACATGGGGGCTATGGGGGCTATGGGGGGACATGGGGGCTATGGGGGCTATGGGGGCTATGGGGACATGGGGGCTATGGGGGGTTATGGGGGGCTATGGGGGCTATGGGGGGCTATGGGGGCTATGGGGGGCTATGGGGGCTATGGGGGGCTATGGGGGGCTATGGGGGGCTATGGGGGCTATGGGGGGACATGGGGGCTATGGGGGGCTATGGGGGCTATGGGGGGCTATGGGGGGTTATGGGGGCTATGGGGGCTATGGGGGGCTGTCCCCTGGGAGGACAAAGGGCCCCATTGTCCCCATGACCCGTCCTTGACCCCGTGTGCTCTCCATGGCCCCATGACCTGCCCTTGACCCCGTGTGCTCTCCATGGCCCCATGACCTGCCCTTGACCCCACGACCCGCCCCTGACCCTGTGTCCTCCCCATTGACTCCCAATGACTTCATTGATTCCATTGACCCCCATTGACCCTATTGATCCCCATTGACCCCCATTGACCCTATTGGTCCCCATTGACTCCCATTGACTCCCATTGACCCCATTGACCCCATTGACCCCCATTGACCCCCATTGACCCCCATTGACTCCATTGACCCCATTGATCCCCATTGACCCCATTGACCCCCATTGACTCCATTGACCCCATTGACCCCCACTGACCCCCATTGACTCCATTGACTCCCATTGATCCCCATTGACTCCCATTGACCCCATTGACCCCCATTGATCCCCATTGACCCCCATTGACTCCCATTGACCCCCATTGACTCCCATTGATCCCCATTGACCCCATTGACCCCCATTGACCCCATTGACCCCATTGACCCCCATTGACCCCCATTGACCCCCATTGACCCCCACTGACTCCATTGACTCCATTGACCCCATTGACCCCCATTGACTCCCATTGACTCCCATTGACCCCCATTGACCCCCATTGACTCCCATTGACTCCATTGACTCCATTGACTCCCATTGACCCCATTGACCCCATTGACCCCCATTGACTCCCATTGACCCCCATTGACCCCCATTGACCCCCATTGACTCCCATTGATCCCCATTGACCCCCATTGACCCCCATTGACTCCCATTGACCCCACTGACCCCATTGACCCCCATTGACTCCCATTGACTCCCATTGGCCCCCATTGACCCCCATTGGCTCCCATTGACTCCCATTGACCCCCATTGACCCCCATTGACTCCCATTGATCCCCATTGACCCCCATTGACCCCCATTGACTCCCATTGACCCCCATTGACCCCATTGACTCCCATTGACCCCCATTGATCCCCATTGACCCCCATTGACTCCCATTGACTCCCATTGACCCCCATTGACCCCCATTGACTCCCATTGACTCCCATTGACCCCCATTGACCCCCATTGACTCCCATTGACTCCCATTGATCCCCATTGACCTCCATTGACCTCCATTGACCCCCATTGACTCACATTGACTCCCATTGACCCCTATTGACCCCCATTGACTCCCATTGACCCCATTGACCCCATTGACTCCCATTGACCCCCATTGACTCCCATTGATCCCCATTGACCCCCATTGACCCCCATTGACTCCCATTGATCCCCATTGACCCCCATTGACCCCATTGACCCCCATTGACTCCCATTGACTCCATTGACCCCCATTGTCCCCATTGTCCCCATTGTCCCCATTGTCCCCATTGACCCCCATTGACTCCCATTGACCCCCACTGACCCCCACTGACCCCCACTGCCCCCCACTGACCCCCATTGTCCCCATTGTCCCCATTGTCCCCACTGACCCCCACTGCCCCCCACTGACCCCCATTGTCCCCATTGTCCCCATTGTCCCCCACTGACCCCCATTGTCCCCACTGTCCCCATTGTCCCCATTGTCCCCATTGTCCCCATTGTCCCCACTGTCCCCATTGTCCCCATTGTCCCATTGTCCCCATTGCCCCCATTGCCCCCATTGTCCCCACTGTCCCCATTGTCCCCACTGTCCCCATTGTCCCCATTGTCCCATTGTCCCCACTGTCCCCATTGTCCCATTGTCCCATTGTCCCACTGTCCCCATTGTCCCATTGTCCCCATTGTCCCCACTGTCCCCATTGTCCCCATTGTCCCACTGTCCCCATTGTCCCCATTGTCCCATTGTCCCCCGCCGTAGGGAGTCGGGCGGCTGCCGGCCCGTGTGTCCCGGCGGCTGCGGCAACGGGACGTGCGAGGCCCCCGGGCGCTGCCGCTGCCGCTTCGGCTTCGTGGGCCCCGACTGCGCCGTGGGCTGCGCCTGCAACGGGCACGGGCAGTGCCCCCCGGGGCACCCCGAAACCTGCCCCGTGTGCCTCAACAACACCCAGGTGAGGGACCCCCATGGACCCCCCATGGACCCCATAGAACCCCCATAGACACCCCATAGACACCCCATAGACACCCCAGTGCCCCCCGGGGCACCCCGAAACCTGCCCCCTGTGCCTGAATAACACACAGGTGAGGGACCCCCATAGACACCCCATAGACACCCCATAGACCCCATAGACACCCCATAGACACCCCATAGACACCCCATAGACACCCCAGTGCCCCCCGGGGCACCCCGAAACCTGCCCCGTGTGCCTCAACAACACCCAGGTGAGGGACCCCCATGGACCCCCCATAGACACCCCATAGACACCCCATAGACCCCCCATAGACACCCCATAGACACCCCAGTGCCCCCCATGGACCCCCCAGTGCCCCCCGGGGCACCCCGAAACCTGCCCCGTGTGCCTGAATAACACACAGGTGAGGGACCCCCATGGATCCCCCATGGACCCCATAGACACCCCATAGACACCCCATGGACCCCCCATAGACACCCCATAGACACCCCAGTGCCCCCCGGGGCACCCCGAAACCTGCCCCCTGTGCCTCAATAACACACAGGTGAGTCATAGACACCCCATAGACACCCCATAGACACCCCATAGACACCCCAGTGCCCCCCGGGGCACCCCGAAACCTGCCCCGTGTGCCTCAACAACACCCAGGTGAGTCATAGACACCCCATAGACACCCCATAGACCCCATAGACACCCCAGTGCCCCCCGGGGCACCCCATAGACACCCCATAGACACCCCATAGACCCCATAGACACCCCATAGACACCCCAGTGCCCCCCGGGGCACCCCGAAACCTGCCCCGTGTGCCTCAACAACACCCAGGTGAGGGACCCCCATGGACCCCCCATAGACCCCATAGAACCCCCATAGACACCCCATAGACACCCCATAGACACCCCATAGAACCCCCAGTGCCCCCCATGGACCCCCCAGTGCCCCCCGGGGCACCCCGAAACCTGCCCCGTGTGCCTCAACAACACCCAGGTGAGTCATAGACACCCCATAGACACCCCATAGACACCCCATAGACACCCCATAGACCCCATGGACACCCCAGTGCCCCCCGGGGGACCCCAAATCCTGCCCCCTGTGCCTCAACAACACCCAGGTGAGGGACCCCCATGGACCCCCCATAGACCCCATAGACCCCATAGACCCCCCATACACACCCCATGCGTGGGTCAGTGTGTGTGTCTGTGGGTCAATGTGTGGGTCAGTGTGGGTCACTGTGTGTCTATGGGTCAATGTGGGTCAGTGTGTGTCTGTGGGTCAATGTGTGGGTCAGTGTGGGTCAGTGTGTGTCTGTGGGTCAGTGTGTGTGTCTGTGGGTCAATGTGTGGGTCAATGTGTGGGTCACTGTGTATCCATAGGGCCCGCAGTGCGAGCGCTGCCGCCCGCTGTTCGTGGGCTGTGGGTCACTGTGTGTCTATGGGTCAATGTGGGTCAATGTGTGGGTCAATGTGTGGGTCACTGTGTGTCTGTGGGTCCCAGGGCCCGCAGTGCGAGCGCTGCCGCCCGCTGTTCGTGGGCTGTGGGTCAGTGTGTGTGTCTGTGGGTCAGTGTGGGTCAGTGTGTGTCTGTGGGTCAATGTGTGGGTCGCTGTGTATCCATAGGGCCCGCAGTGCGAGCGCTGCCGCCCGCTGTTCGTGGGCTGTGGGTCACTGTGTGTGTCTGTGGGTCAGTGTGTGTGTCTGTGGGTCAGTGTGTGTCTGTGGGTCAATGTGGGTCAGTGTGTATCTATGGGTCAATGTGTGGGTCGCTGTGTATCCATAGGGCCCGCAGTGCGAGCGCTGCCGCCCGCTGTTCGTGGGCTGTGGGTCAGTGTGTGTGTCTGTGGGTCAATGTGGGTCAATGTGTGGGTCAATGTGTGGGTCGCTGTGTATCCATAGGGCCCGCAGTGCGAGCGCTGCCGCCCGCTGTTCGTGGGCTGTGGGTCAGTGTGTGTGTCTGTGGGTCAGTGTGTGTCTGTGGGTCAGTGTGTGTGTCTGTGGGTCAATGTGTGGGTCGCTGTGTATCCATAGGGCCCGCAGTGCGAGCGCTGCCGCCCGCTGTTCGTGGGCTGTGGGTCAGTGTGTGTGTCTGTGGGTCAGTGTGTGTCTGTGGGTCAATGTGTGGGTCACTGTGTGGGTCACTGTGTATCTATGGGTCAATGTGTGGGTCAATGTGTGGGTCGCTGTGTATCCATAGGGCCCGCAGTGCGAGCGCTGCCGCCCGCTGTTCGTGGGCTGTGGGTCACTGTGTGTCTATGGGTCAATGTGTGGGTCACTGTGTGTCTGTGGGTCAATGTGTGGGTCAATGTGTGGGTCAGTGTGTGTCTATGGGTCCCAGGGCCCGCAGTGCGAGCGCTGCCGCCCGCTGTTCGTGGGCTGTGGGTCAGTGTGTGTCTGTGGGTCAATGTGTGGGTCAATGTGGGTCAATGTGTGGGTCAGTGTGTGTCTGTGGGTCAATGTGTGGGTCAATGTGTGGGTCACTGTGTGTCTGTGGGTCCCAGGGCCCGCAGTGCGAGCGCTGCCGCCCGCTGTTCGTGGGCTGTGGGTCAGTGTGTGTGTCTGTGGGTCACTGTGTATCTATGGGTCAATGTGTGGGTCAATGTGTGGGTCACTGTGTGTCTATGGGTCCCAGGGCCCGCAGTGCGAGCGCTGCCGCCCGCTGTTCGTGGGCTCCGCCCGGGCCGGGGGTTCGTGCCGCTCGTGCCGCAGCTTCTGCCGCCAGAACAGCGAGGTGTGCGTGACCCGCGCGGAGCTGCAGCGCGCCCGGGAGCAGCCGCAGCGCTTCCCGCTGGACCCCGACAAGGTGGGGCGACCCATAGATGTGGGGCGACCCATAGATGTGGGCTGACCCGTGGGTGTGGGGTGACCCATGGGTGTGGGGCTGACCCATGGGTGTGGGGTGACCCATGGGTGTGGGGCTGACCCATAGATGTGGGGCTGACCCATAGATGTGGGCTGACCCATGGGTGTAGGGTGACCCATAGATGTGGGGCGACCCATAGATGTGGGCTGACCCATGGGTGTAGGGTGACCCATAGATGTGGGCTGATCCATGGGTGTGGGGTGACCCATAGATGTGGGCTGACCCATAGGTGTGGGGCTGACCCATGGGTGTGGGGCTGACCCGTGGATGTGGGGCTGGGACTGTGCTGTGGGGCGCAGGAGCAGCCGCAGCGCTTCCCGCTGCTCCCCGACCAGGTGGGGAGACCCATAAGTGTGGGGTGACCCATGGGTGTGGGGTGACCCGTGGGTGTGGGGCGACCCATAGATGTGGGGTGACCCATAGATGTGGGGTGACCCATAGATGTGGGGCTGACCCATAGATGTGGGGTGACCCATAGATGTGGGCTGACCCGTGGGTGTGGGGCTGACCCATAGATGTGGGGTGACCCGTGGGTGTGGGGCTGGGGCTGTGCTGTGGGGCGCGGGAGCAGCCGCAGCGCTTCCCGCTGCTCCCCGACCAGGTGGGGCTGACCCATAGATGTGGGGTGACCCATAGATGTGGGGCTGACCCATAGATGTGGGGCTGACCCATAGATGTGGGCTGACCCATGGGTGTGGGGTGACCCATAGATGTGGGCTGACCCATAGATGTGGGGTGACCCGTGGGTGTGGGGCTGACCCATAGATGTGGGGTGACCCATGGATGTGGGGTGACCCATAGATGTGGGGCTGACCCATGGGTGTGGGGCGACCCATAGATGTGGGCTGACCCATAGATGTGGGGCTGACCCATAGATGTGGGGTGACCCATAGATGTGGGCTGACCCGTGGGTGTGGGGCTGACCCATAGATGTGGGGCTGACCCATGGATGTGGGGTGACCCATAGATGTGGGGCTGACCCATGGGTGTGGGGTGACCCATAGATGTGGGGTGACCCATAGATGTGGGGCTGACCCGTGGGTGTGGGGTGACCCATAGATGTGGGGCGACCCATAGATGTGGGGCTGACCCATGGGTGTGGGGTGACCCATGGGTGTGGGGCGACCCATAAGTGTGGGGTGACCCATAGATGTGGGGTGACCCGTGGGTGTGGGGTGACCCATAGATGTGGGGCGACCCATAGATGTGGGCTGACCCATAGATGTGGGGTGACCCATAGATGTGGGGTGACCCATGGGTGTGGGGTTGACCCATAGATGTGGGCTGACCCATAGATGTGGGGTGACCCATAGATGTGGGGTGACCCATAGATGTGGGGCTGACCCATAGATGTGGGGTGACCCATAGATGTGGGGCTGACCCATGGGTGTGGGGCTGGGGCTGTGCTGTGGGGCGCGGGAGCAGCCGCAGCGCTTCCCGCTGCTCCCCGACCAGGTGGGGCGACCCAGAGATGTGGGGCGACCCATAGATGTGGGGTGACCCATAGATGTGGGCTGACCCGTGGGTGTGGGGTGACCCATGGGTGTGGGGCTGACCCATGGGTGTGGGGTGACCCATAGATGTGGGGCGACCCATAGATGTGGGGCTGACCCATGGGTGTGGGGTGACCCATAGATGTGGGGTGACCCATGGGTGTGGGGCTGGGGCTGTGCTGTGGGGCGCGGGAGCAGCCGCAGCGCTTCCCGCTGGACCCCGACAAGGTGGGGCGACCCATAAGTGTGGGGTGACCCATAGATGTGGGGCGACCCATAGATGTGGGGTGACCCATAGATGTGGGCTGACCCGTGGGTGTGGGGTGACCCATAGATGTGGGGTGACCCATAGATGTGGGGGTGACCCATAGATGTGGGGGTGACCCATAGATGTGGGGTGACCCATGGGTGTGGGGTGACCCATAGATGTGGGGCTGACCCATAGATGTGGGGTGACCCATAGATGTGGGGTGACCCATGGGTGTGGGGTGACCCATGGGTGTGGGGTGACCCATAGATGTGGGCTGACCCGTGGGTGTGGGGTGACCCATAGATGTGGGGTGACCCATAGATGTGGGGTGACCCATAGATGTGGGGCTGACCCATAGATGTGGGGTGACCCGTGGGTGTGGGGCTGGGGCTGTGCTGTGGGGCGCGGGAGCAGCCGCAGCGCTTCCCGCTGCACCCCGACAAGGTGGGGCGACCCACAAGTGTGGGGCTGACCCATAGATGTGGGGTGACCCATAGATGTGGGGCTGGGGGCTGCCCTATGGGGCTGGGGACACTGGGGGACTGCCCTATGGGGCTGCCCCATAGCAATGGGGCTGGGGGCTGTGCTGTGGGGCTGCCCCATAGCAGTGGGGCTGGGGGCTGCCCTATGGGGCTGGGGACACTGGGGGGCTGCCCTATGGCAATGGGTCTGGGGGCTGCCCTATGGGGCTGGGGGCTGTGCTGTGGGGCTGCCCCATGGCAATGGGTCTGGGGGCCATGCTGTGGGGCTGCCCCATGGCAATGGGTCTGGGGGGCTGGGAGCTGCCCCACACCCCGCCCCACGTCTCCCCACATCCCACCCCACATCCCACCCCACATCCTGCCCCACATCCTGCCCCACATCTCCCCACATCCCGCCCCACATCCCGCCCCACATCCCGCCCCCCATCTCCCCACATCCCGCCCCACATCCCGCCCCACATCTCCCCACATCCCGCCCCACACCCCGCCCCACACCCCGCCCCACATCTCCCCACATCCCACCCCACATCTCCCCACATCCCACCCCACATCCCGCCCCCCATCTCCCCACATCCCGCCCCACATCTCCCCACATCCCACCCCACATCTCCCCACATCCCACCCCACATCCCGCCCCCCATCTCCCCACATCCCGCCCCACATCTCCCCACATCCCACCCCACATCTCCCCACATCCCACCCCACATCCCGCCCCCCATCTCCCCACATCCCGCCCTACATCCCGCCCCACATCCCGCCCCCCATCTCCCCACATCCCGCCCCACACCCCGCCCCACACCCCGCCCCACATCCCGCCCCCCATCCCACCCCACACCCCGCCCCACACCCGCCCCACATCCTGCCCCACATCCCGCCCCACATCTCCCCACATCCCACCCCACGTCTCCCCACATCCCACCCCACATCCCACCCCACATCCTGCCCCCCATCCCGCCCCACATCTCCCCACATCCCGCCCCACATCTCCCCACACCCCGCCCCACATCCCGCCCCACATCTCCCCACACCCCGCCCCACATCCCACCCCCCATCTCCCCACACCCCGCCCCACACCCCACCCCACATCCCGCCCCACATCCCGCCCCACGTCTCCCCACATCCCGCCCCACATCCCACCCCACATCCTGCCCCACACCCCGCCCCACATCCCGCCCCCCATCTCCCAACACCCCGCCCCACATCCCACCCCACATCCCGCCCCACATCTCCCCACATCCCGCCCCACAACCCGCCCCACATCTCCCCACACCCCGCCCCACACCCCGCCCCCCATCTCCCCACACCCCGCCCCACATCCTGCCCCACATCTCCCCACCCCCCCCCATCTCCCCACCCCCCCATCTCCCCACCCCCCCATCTCCCCACATCCCCCCCATCTCCCCACACCCCCCCCCATCTCCCCACACCCCCCCCCATCTCCCCACCCCCCCATCTCCCCACCCCCCCCCATCTCCCCACATCCCCCCCATCTCCCCACACCCCCCCCCGTCTCCCCACACCCCCCCCCCACACCCCCCCATCTCCCCACCCCCCCCATCTCCCCACACCCCCCCCATCTCCCCACCCCCCCCATCTCCCCACACCCCCCCATCTCCCCACACCCCCCCCCATCTCCCCACC
>NW_028114935.1:0-31445 GCF_964273445.1 Streptopelia decaocto
AATTCTGTTGAAGCTTTTAAAATTCTCTCTAGAATTTTCAAAATCCATGTCCACATGTTTACAATTTCACGTCAAAAAATGGCTAAAATTCCAGTTGAAATTTTTTCAAAGTCCCTTAAAAATTTTCCAATTTTTGTCCCAATTCTTCCCATTCCCATTGAAACTTTTCAAATCCCTCTCAAAATTGTTGAAATTCTCTTGAAGCTTTTAAAATTCTCTCTAGAATTTTCAAAATCCATGGCCACATGTTTACAATTTCACATAAAAAAATGGCTAAAATTCCAGTTGAAATTTTTTCAAAGTCCCTTAAAAATTTTCCAATTTTTGTCCCAATTCTTCCCATTCCCATTGAAACTTTTAAAATCCCTCTCAAAATTGTTGAAATTCTCTTGAAGCTTTTAAAATTCTCTCTAGAATTTTCAAAATCCATGGCCACATGTTTACAATTTCACGTCAAAAAATGGCTAAAATTCCAGTTGAAATTTTTTCAAAGTCCCTTAAAAATTTTCCAATTTTTGTCCCAATTCTTCCCATTCCCATTGAAACTTTTCAAATCCCTCTCAAAATTGTTGAAATTCTCTTGAAGCTTTTAAAATTCTCTCTAGAATTTTCAAAATCCATGGCCACATGTTCACAATTTCACGTAAAAAAATGGCTAAAATTCCAGTTGAAATTTTTTCAAAGTCCCTTAAAAATTTTCCAATTTTTGTCCCAATTCTTCCCATTCCCATTGAAACTTCTCAAATCCCTCTCAAAATTGTTGAAATTCTGTTAAAGCTTTTAAAATTCTCTCTAGAATTTTCAAAATCCATGTCCACATGTTTACAATTTCACGTCAAAAAATTGCTAAAATTCCAGTTGAAATTTTTTCAAAGTCCCTTAAAAATTTTCCAATTTTTGTCCCAATTCTTCCCATTCCCATTGAAACTTTTCAAATCCCTCTCAAAATTGTTGAAATTCTGTTGAAGCTTTTAAAATTCTCTCTAGAATTTTCAAAATCCATGTCCACATGTTCACAATTTCACGTAAAAAAATTGCTAAAATTCCAGTTGAAATTTTTTCAAAGTCCCTTAAAAATTTTCCAATTTTTGTCCCAATTCTTCCCATTCCCATTGAAACTTTTCAAATCCCTCTCAAAATTGCTGAAATTCTCTTGAAGCTTTTAAAATTCTCTCTAGAATTTTCAAAATCCATGGCCACATGTTCACAATTTCACGTCAAAAAATTGCTAAAATTCCAGTTGAAATTTTTTCAAAGTCCCTTAAAAATTTTCCAATTTTTGTCCCAATTCTTCCCTTTCCCATTGAAACTTTTCAAATCCCTCTCAAAATTGTTGAAATTCTGTTGAAGCTTTTAAAATTCTCTCTAGAATTTTCAAAATCCATGTCCACGTGTTTACAATTTCACGTCAAAAAATTGCTAAAATTCCAGTTGAAATTTTTTCAAAGTCCCTTAAAAATTTTCCAATTTTTGTCCCAATTCTTCCCATTCCCATTGAAACTTTTCAAATCCCTCTCAAAAGTGTTGAAATTCTCTTGAAGCTTTTAAAATTCTCTCTAGAATTTTCAAAATCCATGGCCACATGTTTACAATTTCACATAAAAAAATGGCTAAAATTCCAGTTGAAATTTTTTCAAAGTCCCTTAAAAATTTTCCAATTTTTGTCCCAATTCTTCCCATTCCCATTGAAACTTTTCAAATCCCTCTCAATATTGTTGAAATTCTGTTGAAGCTTTTAAAATTCTCTCTAGAATTTTCAAAATCCATGGCCACATGTTTACAATTTCACATAAAAAAATTGCTAAAATTCCAGTTGAAATTTTTTCAAAGTCCCTTAAAAATTTTCCAATTTTTGTCCCAATTCTTCCCATTCCCATTGAAACTTTTCAAATCCCTCTCAAAATTGTTGAAATTCTCTTGAAGCTTTTAAAATTCTCTCTAGAATTTTCAAAATCCATGTCCACATGTTTACAATTTCACGTAAAAAATGGCTAAAATTCCAGTTGAAATTTTTTCAAAGTCCCTTAAAAATTTTCCAATTTTTGTCCCAATTCTTCCCATTCCCATTGAAACTTTTCAAATCCCTCTCAAAATTGTTGAAATTCTGTTGAAGCTTTTAAAATTCTCTCTAGAATTTTCAAAATCCATGTCCACATGTTTACAATTTCACGTCAAAAAATGGCTAAAATTCCAGTTGAAATTTTTTCAAAGTCCCTTAAAAATTTTCCAATTTTTGTCCCAATTCTTCCCATTCCCATTGAAACTTTTCAAATCCCTCTCAAAATTGTTGAAATTCTCTTGAAGCTTTTAAAATTCTCTCTAGAATTTTCAAAATCCATGGCCACATGTTTACAATTTCACATAAAAAAATGGCTAAAATTCCAGTTGAAATTTTTTCAAAGTCCCTTAAAAATTTTCCAATTTTTGTCCCAATTCTTCCCATTCCCATTGAAACTTTTCAAATCCCTCTCAAAAGTGTTGAAATTCTGTTGAAGCTTTTAAAATTCTCTCTAGAATTTTCAAAATCCATGGCCACATGTTTACAATTTCACTTAAAAAAATGGCTAAAATTCCAGTTGAAATTTTTTCAAAGTCCCTTAAAAATTTTCCAATTTTTGTCCCAATTCTTCCCATTCCCATTGAAACTTTTCAAATCCCTCTCAAAAGTGTTGAAATTCTGTTGAAGCTTTTAAAATTCTCTCTAGAATTTTCAAAATCCATGTCCACATGTTTACAATTTCACGTAAAAAAAAGGCTAAAATTCCAGTTGAAATTTTTTCAAAGTCCCTTAAAAATTTTCCAATTTTTGTCCCAATTCTTCCCATTCCCATTGAAACTTTTCAAATCCCTCTCAAAATTGTTGAAATTCTGTTGAAGCTTTTAAAATTCTCTCTAGAATTTTCAAAATTCATGTCCACATGTTTCCAATTTCACGTAAAAAAAATGCTAAAATTCCAGTTGAAATTTTTTCAAAGTCCCTTAAAAATTTTCCAATTTTTGTCCCAATTCTTCCCATTCCCATTGAAACTTTTCAAATCCCTCTCAAAATTGTAGAAATTCTGTTAAAGCTTTTAAAATTCTCTCTAGAATTTTCAAAATCCATGTCCACATGTTTACAATTTCACGTAAAAAAATGGCTAAAATTCCAGTTGAAATTTTTTCAAAGTCCCTTAAAAATTTTCCAATTTTTGTCCCAATTCTTCCCATTCCCATTGAAACTTTTCAAATCCCTCTCAAAATTGTTGAAATTCTGTTGAAACTTTTAAAATTCTCTCTAGAATTTTCAAAATCCATGGCCACATGTTTACAATTTCACATAAAAAAATTGCTAAAATTCCAGTTGAAATTTTTTCAAAGTCCCTTAAAAATTTTCCAATTTTTGTCCCAATTCTTCCCATTCCCATTGAAACTTTTCAAATCCCTCTCAAAATTGTTGAAATTCTCTTGAAGCTTTTAAAATTCTCTCTAGAATTTTCAAAATCCATGTCCACATGTTTACAATTTCACGTAAAAAATGGCTAAAATTCCAGTTGAAATTTTTTCAAAGTCCCTTAAAAATTTTCCAATTTTTGTCCCAATTCTTCCCATTCCCATTGAAACTTTTCAAATCCCTCTCAAAATTGTTGAAATTCTCTTGAAGCTTTTAAAATTCTCTCTAGAATTTTCAAAATCCATGGCCACATGTTTACAATTTCACGTCAAAAAATGGCTAAAATTCCAGTTGAAATTTTTTCAAAGTCCCTTAAAAATTTTCCAATTTTTGTCCCAATTCTTCCCATTCCCATTGAAACTTTTCAAATCCCTCTCAAAATTGTTGAAATTCTGTTGAAGCTTTTAAAATTCTCTCTAGAATTTTCAAAATCCATGTCCACATGTTCACAATTTCACGTAAAAAAATTGCTAAAATTCCAGTTGAAATTTTTTCAAAGTCCCTTAAAAATTTTCACATTTTTGTCCCAATTCTTCCCATTCCCATTGAAACTTTTCAAATCCCTCTCAAAATTGCTGAAATTCTCTTGAAGCTTTTAAAATTCTCTCTAGAATTTTCAAAATCCATGTCCACATGTTCACAATTTCACGTCAAAAAATTGCTAAAATTCCAGTTGAAATTTTTTCAAAGTCCCTTAAAAATTTTCCAATTTTTGTCCCAATTCTTCCCATTCCCATTGAAACTTTTCAAATCCCTCTCAAAATTGTTGAAATTCTGTTGAAGCTTTTAAAACTCTCTCTAGAATTTTCAAAATCCATGTCCACGTGTTTACAATTTCACGTCAAAAAATGGCTAAAATTCCAGTTGAAATTTTTTCAAAGTCCCTTAAAAATTTTCCAATTTTTGTCCCAATTCTTCCCATTCCCATTGAAACTTTTCAAATCCCTCTCAATATTGTTGAAATTCTGTTGAAGCTTTTAAAATTCTCTCTAGAATTTTCAAAATCCATGGCCACATGTTTACAATTTCACGTCAAAAAATTGCTAAAATTCCAGTTGAAATTTTTTCAAAGTCCCTTAAAAATTTTCCAATTTTTGTCCCAATTCTTCCCATTCCCATTGAAACTTTTCAAATCCCTCTCAAAAGTGTTGAAATTCTCTTGAAGCTTTTAAAATTCTCTCTAGAATTTTCAAAATCCACTTCAACATGTTTACAATTTCACGTCAAAAAATTGCTAAAATTCCAGTTGAAATTTTTTCAAAGTCCCTTAAAAATTTTCCAATTTTTGTCCCAATTCTTCCCATTCCCATTGAAACTTCTCAAATCCCTCTCAAAATTGTTGAAATTCTGTTAAAGCTTTTAAAATTCTCTCTAGAATTTTCAAAATCCACTTCAACATGTTTACAATTTCACGTCAAAAAATTGCTAAAATTCCAGTTGAAATTTTTTCAAAGTCCCTTAAAAATTTTCCAATTTTTGTCCCAATTCTTCCCATTCCCATTGAAACTTTTCAAATCCCTCTCAAAATTGTTGAAATTCTCTTGAAGCTTTTAAAATTCTCTCTAGAATTTTCAAAATCCACTTCAACATGTTTACAATTTCACGTCAAAAAATTGCTAAAATTCCAGTTGAAATTTTTTCAAAGTCCCTTAAAAATTTTCCAATTTTGTCCCAATTCTTCCCATTCCCATTGAAACTTCTCAAATCCCTCTCAAAATTGTTGAAATTCTGTTAAAGCTTTTAAAATTCTCTCTAGAATTTTCAAAATCCATGGCCACATGTTTACAATTTCACATAAAAAAATTGCTAAAATTCCAGTTGAAATTTTTTCAAAGTCCCTTAAAAATTTTCCAATTTTTGTCCCAATTCTTCCCATTCCCATTGAAACTTTTCAAATCCCTCTCAAAATTGTTGAAATTCTGTTGAAGCTTTTAAAATTCTCTCTAGAATTTTCAAAATCCATGGCCACATGTTCACAATTTCACGTCAAAAAATTGCTAAAATTCCAGTTGAAATTTTTTCAAAGTCCCTTAAAAATTTTCCAATTTTTGTCCCAATTCTTCCCATTCCCATTGAAACTTTTCAAATCCCTCTCAAAATTGTTGAAATTCTGTTGAAGCTTTTAAAATTCTCTCTAGAATTTTCAAAATCCATGTCCACGTGTTTACAATTTCACGTCAAAAAATGGCTAAAATTCCAGTTGAAATTTTTTCAAAGTCCCTTAAAAATTTTCCAATTTTTGTCCCAATTCTTCCCATTCCCATTGAAACTTTTCAAATCCCTCTCAAAATTGTTGAAATTCTGTTGAAGCTTTTAAAATTCTCTCTAGAATTTTCAAAATCCATGGCCACATGTTTACAATTTCACATAAAAAAATGGCTAAAATTCCAGTTGAAATTTTTTCAAAGTCCCTTAAAAATTTTCCAATTTTTGTCCCAATTCTTCCCATTCCCATTGAAACTTTTCAAATCCCTCTCAATATTGTTGAAATTCTGTTGAAGCTTTTAAAATTCTCTCTAGAATTTTCAAAATCCATGGCCACATGTTTACAATTTCACATAAAAAAATGGCTAAAATTCCAGTTGAAATTTTTTCAAAGTCCCTTAAAAATTTTCCAATTTTTGTCCCAATTCTTCCCATTCCCATTGAAACTTTTCAAATCCCTCTCAAAATTGTTGAAATTCTCTTGAAGCTTTTAAAATTCTCTCTAGAATTTTCAAAATCCATGGCCACATGTTTACAATTTCACATAAAAAAATGGCTAAAATTCCAGTTGAAATTTTTTCAAAGTCCCTTAAAAATTTTCCAATTTTTGTCCCAATTCTTCCCATTCCCATTGAAACTTTTCAAATCCCTCTCAAAATTGTTGAAATTCTCTTGAAGCTTTTAAAATTCTCTCTAGAATTTTCAAAATCCATGTCCACATGTTTACAATTTCACGTAAAAAATGGCTAAAATTCCAGTTGAAATTTTTTCAAAGTCCCTTAAAAATTTTCCAATTTTTGTCCCAATTCTTCCCATTCCCATTGAAACTTTTCAAATCCCTCTCAAAATTGTTGAAATTCTCTTGAAGCTTTTAAAATTCTCTCTAGAATTTTCAAACTCCATGGCCACATGTTCACAATTTCACGTAAAAAAATTGCTAAAATTCCAGTTGAAATTTTTTCAAAGTCCCTTAAAAATTTTCCAATTTTTGTCCCAATTCTTCCCATTCCCATTGAAACTTTTCAAATCCCTCTCAATATTGTTGAAATTCTGTTGAAGCTTTTAAAATTCTCTCTAGAATTTTCAAAATCCATGGCCACATTTTTACAATTTCACATAAAAAAATTGCTAAAATTCCAGTTGAAATTTTTTCAAAGTCCCTTAAAAATTTTCCAATTTTTGTCCCAATTCTTCCCATTCCCATTGAAACTTTTCAAATCCCTCTCAAAATTGTTGAAATTCTCTTGAAGCTTTTAAAATTCTCTCTAGAATTTTCAAAATCCATGTCCACATGTTTACAATTTCACGTCAAAAAATGGCTAAAATTCCAGTTGAAATTTTTTCAAAGTCCCTTAAAAATTTTCCAATTTTTGTCCCAATTCTTCCCATTCCCATTGAAACTTTTCAAATCCCTCTCAAAATTGTTGAAATTCTCTTGAAGCTTTTAAAATTCTCTCTAGAATTTTCAAAATCCATGGCCACATGTTTACAATTTCACATAAAAAAATGGCTAAAATTCCAGTTGAAATTTTTTCAAAGTCCCTTAAAAATTTTCCAATTTTTGTCCCAATTCTTCCCATTCCCATTGAAACTTTTCAAATCCCTCTCAAAAGTGTTGAAATTCTGTTGAAGCTTTTAAAATTCTCTCTAGAATTTTCAAAATCCATGGCCACATGTTTACAATTTCACTTAAAAAAATGGCTAAAATTCCAGTTGAAATTTTTTCAAAGTCCCTTAAAAATTTTCCAATTTTTGTCCCAATTCTTCCCATTCCCATTGAAACTTTTCAAATCCCTCTCAAAAGTGTTGAAATTCTGTTGAAGCTTTTAAAATTCTCTCTAGAATTTTCAAAATCCATGTCCACATGTTTACAATTTCACGTAAAAAAAAGGCTAAAATTCCAGTTGAAATTTTTTCAAAGTCCCTTAAAAATTTTCCAATTTTTGTCCCAATTCTTCCCATTCCCATTGAAACTTTTCAAATCCCTCTCAAAATTGTTGAAATTCTGTTGAAGCTTTTAAAATTCTCTCTAGAATTTTCAAAATTCATGTCCACATGTTTCCAATTTCACGTAAAAAAAATGCTAAAATTCCAGTTGAAATTTTTTCAAAGTCCCTTAAAAATTTTCGAATTTTTGTCCCAATTCTTCCCATTCCCATTGAAACTTTTCAAATCCCTCTCAAAATTGTAGAAATTCTGTTAAAGCTTTTAAAATTCTCTCTAGAATTTTCAAAATCCATGTCCACATGTTTACAATTTCACGTAAAAAAATGGCTAAAATTCCAGTTGAAATTTTTTCAAAGTCCCTTAAAAATTTTCCAATTTTTGTCCCAATTCTTCCCATTCCCATTGAAACTTTTCAAATCCCTCTCAAAATTGTTGAAATTCTGTTGAAGCTTTTAAAATTCTCTCTAGAATTTTCAAAATCCATGGCCACATGTTTACAATTTCACATAAAAAAATTGCTAAAATTCCAGTTGAAATTTTTTCAAAGTCCCTTAAAAATTTTCCAATTTTTGTCCCAATTCTTCCCATTCCCATTGAAACTTTTCAAATCCCTCTCAAAATTGTTGAAATTCTCTTGAAGCTTTTAAAATTCTCTCTAGAATTTTCAAAATCCATGTCCACATGTTTACAATTTCACGTAAAAAATGGCTAAAATTCCAGTTGAAATTTTTTCAAAGTCCCTTAAAAATTTTCCAATTTTTGTCCCAATTCTTCCCATTCCCATTGAAACTTTTCAAATCCCTCTCAAAATTGTTGAAATTCTCTTGAAGCTTTTAAAATTCTCTCTAGAATTTTCAAAATCCATGGCCACATGTTTACAATTTCACGTCAAAAAATGGCTAAAATTCCAGTTGAAATTTTTTCAAAGTCCCTTAAAAATTTTCCAATTTTTGTCCCAATTCTTCCCATTCCCATTGAAACTTTTCAAATCCCTCTCAAAATTGTTGAAATTCTGTTGAAGCTTTTAAAATTCTCTCTAGAATTTTCAAAATCCATGTCCACATGTTCACAATTTCACGTAAAAAAATTGCTAAAATTCCAGTTGAAATTTTTTCAAAGTCCCTTAAAAATTTTCACATTTTTGTCCCAATTCTTCCCATTCCCATTGAAACTTTTCAAATCCCTCTCAAAATTGCTGAAATTCTCTTGAAGCTTTTAAAATTCTCTCTAGAATTTTCAAAATCCATGTCCACATGTTCACAATTTCACGTCAAAAAATTGCTAAAATTCCAGTTGAAATTTTTTCAAAGTCCCTTAAAAATTTTCCAATTTTTGTCCCAATTCTTCCCATTCCCATTGAAACTTTTCAAATCCCTCTCAAAATTGTTGAAATTCTGTTGAAGCTTTTAAAACTCTCTCTAGAATTTTCAAAATCCATGTCCACGTGTTTACAATTTCACGTCAAAAAATGGCTAAAATTCCAGTTGAAATTTTTTCAAAGTCCCTTAAAAATTTTCCAATTTTTGTCCCAATTCTTCCCATTCCCATTGAAACTTTTCAAATCCCTCTCAATATTGTTGAAATTCTGTTGAAGCTTTTAAAATTCTCTCTAGAATTTTCAAAATCCATGGCCACATGTTTACAATTTCACGTCAAAAAATTGCTAAAATTCCAGTTGAAATTTTTTCAAAGTCCCTTAAAAATTTTCCAATTTTGGTCCCAATTCTTCCCATTCCCATTGAAACTTTTCAAATCCCTCTCAAAAGTGTTGAAATTCTCTTGAAGCTTTTAAAATTCTCTCTAGAATTTTCAAAATCCACTTCAACATGTTTACAATTTCACGTCAAAAAATTGCTAAAATTCCAGTTGAAATTTTTTCAAAGTCCCTTAAAAATTTTCCAATTTTTGTCCCAATTCTTCCCATTCCCATTGAAACTTCTCAAATCCCTCTCAAAATTGTTGAAATTCTGTTAAAGCTTTTAAAATTCTCTCTAGAATTTTCAAAATCCACTTCAACATGTTTACAATTTCACGTCAAAAAATTGCTAAAATTCCAGTTGAAATTTTTTCAAAGTCCCTTAAAAATTTTCCAATTTTTGTCCCAATTCTTCCCATTCCCATTGAAACTTTTCAAATCCCTCTCAAAATTGTTGAAATTCTCTTGAAGCTTTTAAAATTCTCTCTAGAATTTTCAAAATCCACTTCAACATGTTTACAATTTCACGTCAAAAAATTGCTAAAATTCCAGTTGAAATTTTTTCAAAGTCCCTTAAAAATTTTCCAATTTTGTCCCAATTCTTCCCATTCCCATTGAAACTTCTCAAATCCCTCTCAAAATTGTTGAAATTCTGTTAAAGCTTTTAAAATTCTCTCTAGAATTTTCAAAATCCATGGCCACATGTTTACAATTTCACATAAAAAAATTGCTAAAATTCCAGTTGAAATTTTTTCAAAGTCCCTTAAAAATTTTCCAATTTTTGTCCCAATTCTTCCCATTCCCATTGAAACTTTTCAAATCCCTCTCAAAATTGTTGAAATTCTGTTGAAGCTTTTAAAATTCTCTCTAGAATTTTCAAAATCCATGGCCACATGTTCACAATTTCACGTCAAAAAATTGCTAAAATTCCAGTTGAAATTTTTTCAAAGTCCCTTAAAAATTTTCCAATTTTTGTCCCAATTCTTCCCATTCCCATTGAAACTTTTCAAATCCCTCTCAAAATTGTTGAAATTCTGTTGAAGCTTTTAAAATTCTCTCTAGAATTTTCAAAATCCATGTCCACGTGTTTACAATTTCACGTCAAAAAATGGCTAAAATTCCAGTTGAAATTTTTTCAAAGTCCCTTAAAAATTTTCCAATTTTTGTCCCAATTCTTCCCATTCCCATTGAAACTTTTCAAATCCCTCTCAAAATTGTTGAAATTCTGTTGAAGCTTTTAAAATTCTCTCTAGAATTTTCAAAATCCATGGCCACATGTTTACAATTTCACATAAAAAAATGGCTAAAATTCCAGTTGAAATTTTTCAAAGTCCCTTAAAAATTTTCCAATTTTTGTCCCAATTCTTCCCATTCCCATTGAAACTTTTCAAATCCCTCTCAATATTGTTGAAATTCTGTTGAAGCTTTTAAAATTCTCTCTAGAATTTTCAAAATCCATGGCCACATGTTTACCATTTCACGTCAAAAAATGGCTAAAATTCCAGTTGAAATTTTTTCAAAGTCCCTTAAAAATTTTCCAATTTTTGTCCCAATTCTTCCCATTCCCATTGAAACTTTTCAAATCCCTCTCAAAATTGTTGAAATTCTCTTGAAGCTTTTAAAATTCTCTCTAGAATTTTCAAAATCCATGGCCACATGTTTACAATTTCACATAAAAAAATGGCTAAAATTCCAGTTGAAATTTTTTCAAAGTCCCTTAAAAATTTTCCAATTTTTGTCCCAATACTTCCCATTCCCATTGAAACTTTTCAAATCCCTCTCAATATTGTTGAAATTCTGTTGAAGCTTTTAAAATTCTCTCTAGAATTTTCAAAATCCATGGCCACATGTTTACAATTTCACATAAAAAAATGGCTAAAATTCCAGTTGAAATTTTTTCAAAGTCCCTTAAAAATTTTCCAATTTTTGTCCCAATTCTTCCCATTCCCATTGAAACTTTTCAAATCCCTCTCAAAATTGTTGAAATTCTCTTGAAGCTTTTAAAATTCTCTCTAGAATTTTCAAAATCCATGTCCACATGTTTACAATTTCACGTAAAAAATGGCTAAAATTCCAGTTGAAATTTTTTCAAAGTCCCTTAAAAATTTTCCAATTTTTGTCCCAATTCTTCCCATTCCCATTGAAACTTTTCAAATCCCTCTCAAAATTGTTGAAATTCTCTTGAAGCTTTTAAAATTCTCTCTAGAATTTTCAAACTCCATGGCCACATGTTCACAATTTCACGTAAAAAAATTGCTAAAATTCCAGTTGAAATTTTTTCAAAGTCCCTTAAAAATTTTCCAATTTTTGTCCCAATTCTTCCCATTCCCATTGAAACTTTTCAAATCCCTCTCAAAATTGCTGAAATTCTCTTGAAGCTTTTAAAATTCTCTCTAGAATTTTCAAAATCCATGTCCACATGTTCACAATTTCACGTCAAAAATTGCTAAAATTCCAGTTGAAATTTTTTCAAAGTCCCTTAAAAATTTTCCAATTTTTGTCCCAATTCTTCCCATTCCCATTGAAACTTTTCAAATCCCTCTCAAAATTGTTGAAATTCTGTTGAAGCTTTTAAAATTCTCTCTAGAATTTTCAAAATCCATGTCCACGTGTTTACAATTTCACGTCAAAAAATGGCTAAAATTCCAGTTGAAATTTTTTCAAAGTCCCTTAAAAATTTTCCAATTTTTGTCCCAATTCTTCCCATTCCCATTGAAACTTTTCAAATCCCTCTCAAAAGTGTTGAAATTCTGTTGAAGCTTTTAAAATTCTCTCTAGAATTTTCAAAATCCATGGCCACATGTTTACAATTTCACATAAAAAAATGGCTAAAATTCCAGTTGAAATTTTTTCAAAGTCCCTTAAAAATTTTCCAATTTTTGTCCCAATTCTTCCCATTCCCATTGAAACTTTTCAAATCCCTCTCAAAATTGTTGAAATTCTCTTGAAGCTTTTAAAATTCTCTCTAGAATTTTCAAAATCCATGGCCACATGTTTACAATTTCACATAAAAAAATGGCTAAAATTCCAGTTGAAATTTTTTCAAAGTCCCTTAAAAATTTTCCAATTTTTGTCCCAATACTTCCCATTCCCATTGAAACTTTTCAAATCCCTCTCAATATTGTTGAAATTCTGTTGAAGCTTTTAAAATTCTCTCTAGAATTTTCAAAATCCATGGCCACATGTTTACAATTTCACATAAAAAAATTGCTAAAATTCCAGTTGAAATTTTTTCAAAGTCCCTTAAAAATTTTCCAATTTTTGTCCCAATTCTTCCCATTCCCATTGAAACTTTTCAAATCCCTCTCAAAATTGTTGAAATTCTCTTGAAGCTTTTAAAATTCTCTCTAGAATTTTCAAAATCCATGTCCACATGTTTACAATTTCACGTAAAAAATGGCTAAAATTCCAGTTGAAATTTTTTCAAAGTCCCTTAAAAATTTTCCAATTTTTGTCCCAATTCTTCCCATTCCCATTGAAACTTTTCAAATCCCTCTCAAAATTGTTGAAATTCTCTTGAAGCTTTTAAAATTCTCTCTAGAATTTTCAAACTCCATGGCCACATGTTCACAATTTCACGTAAAAAAATGGCTAAAATTCCAGTTGAAATTTTTTCAAAGTCCCTTAAAAATTTTCCAATTTTTGTCCCAATTCTTCCCATTCCCATTGAAACTTTTCAAATCCCTCTCAAAAGTGTTGAAATTCTGTTGAAGCTTTTAAAATTCTCTCTAGAATTTTCAAAATCCATGTCCACATGTTCACAATTTCACGTAAAAAAAATGCTAAAATTCCAGTTGAAATTTTTTCAAAGTCCCTTAAAAATTTTCCAATTTTTGTCCCAATTCTTCCCATTCCCATTGAAACTTTTCAAATCCCTCTCAAAATTGTTGAAATTCTGTTGAAGCTTTTAAAATTCTCTCTAGAATTTTCAAAATCCATGGCCACATGTTTACAATTTCACGTAAAAAAAAGGCTAAAATTCCAGTTGAAATTTTTTCAAAGTCCCTTAAAAATTTTCCAATTTTTGTCCCAATTCTTCCCATTCCCATTGAAACTTTTCAAATCCCTCTCAAAATTGTTGAAATTCTCTTGAAGCTTTTAAAATTCTCTCTAGAATTTTCAAAATCCATGTCCACATGTTCACAATTTCACGTAAAAAAAATGCTAAAATTCCAGTTGAAATTTTTTCAAAGTCCCTTAAAAATTTTCCAATTTTTGTCCCAGTTCTTCGCATTCCCATTGAAACTTCTCAAATCCCTCTCAAAATTGTTGAAATTCTGTTAAAGCTTTTAAAATTCTCTCTAGAATTTTCAAAATCCATGTCCACATGTTTACAATTTCACGTCAAAAAATTGCTAAAATTCCAGTTGAAATTTTTTCAAAGTCCCTTAAAAATTTTCCAATTTTTGTCCCAGTTCTTCCCATTCCCATTGAAACTTTTCAAATCCCTCTCAAAATTGTTGAAATTCTGTTGAAGCTTTTAAAATTCTCTCTAGAATTTTCAAAATCCATGTCCACATGTTCACAATTTCACGTAAAAAAATTGCTAAAATTCCAGTTGAAATTTTTTCAAAGTCCCTTAAAAATTTTCCAATTTTTGTCCCAATTCTTCCCATTCCCATTGAAACTTTTCAAATCCCTCTCAAAATTGCTGAAATTCTCTTGAAGCTTTTAAAATTCTCTCTAGAATTTTCAAAATCCATGTCCACATGTTCACAATTTCACGTCAAAAAATTGCTAAAATTCCAGTTGAAATTTTTTCAAAGTCCCTTAAAAATTTTCCAATTTTTGTCCCAATTCTTCCCATTCCCATTGAAACTTTTCAAATCCCTCTCAAAATTGTTGAAATTCTGTTGAAGCTTTTAAAATTCTCTCTAGAATTTTCAAAATCCATGTCCACGTGTTTACAATTTCACGTCAAAAAATGGCTAAAATTCCAGTTGAAATTTTTTCAAAGTCCCTTAAAAATTTTCCAATTTTTGTCCCAATTCTTCCCATTCCCATTGAAACTTTTCAAATCCCTCTCAAAAGTGTTGAAATTCTGTTGAAGCTTTTAAAATTCTCTCTAGAATTTTCAAAATCCATGGCCACATGTTTACAATTTCACATTAAAAAATGGCTAAAATTCCAGTTGAAATTTTTTCAAAGTCCCTTAAAAATTTTCCAATTTTTGTCCCAATTCTTCCCATTCCCATTGAAACTTTTCAAATCCCTCTCAATATTGTTGAAATTCTGTTGAAGCTTTTAAAATTCTCTCTAGAATTTTCAAAATTCATGTCCACATGTTTACAATTTCACGTAAAAAAAAGGCTAAAATTCCAGTTGAAATTTTTTCAAAGTCCCTTAAAAATTTTCCAATTTTTGTCCCAATTCTTCCCATTCCCATTGAAACTTTTCAAATCCCTCTCAAAATTGTAGAAATTCTGTTAAAGCTTTTAAAATTCTCTCTAGAATTTTCAAAATCCATGTCCACATGTTTACAATTTCACGTAAAAAAATGGCTAAAATTCCAGTTGAAATTTTTTCAAAGTCCCTTAAAAATTTTCCAATTTTTGTCCCAATTCTTCCCATTCCCATTGAAACTTTTCAAATCCCTCTCAATATTGTTGAAATTCTGTTGAAGCTTTTAAAATTCTCTCTAGAATTTTCAAAATCCATGGCCACATGTTTACAATTTCACATAAAAAAATGGCTAAAATTCCAGTTGAAATTTTTTCAAAGTCCCTTAAAAATTTTCCAATTTTTGTCCCAATTCTTCCCATTCCCATTGAAACTTTTCAAATCCCTCTCAAAATTGTTGAAATTCTCTTGAAGCTTTTAAAATTCTCTCTAGAATTTTCAAAATCCATGTCCACATGTTTACAATTTCACGTAAAAAATGGCTAAAATTCCAGTTGAAATTTTTTCAAAGTCTCTTAAAAATTTTCCAATTTTTGTCCCAATTCTTCCCATTCCCATTGAAACTTTTCAAATCCCTCTCAAAATTGTTGAAATTCTGTTGAAGCTTTTAAAATTCTCTCTAGAATTTTCAAAATCCATGGCCACATGTTTACAATTTCACGTCAAAAAATGGCTAAAATTCCAGTTGAAATTTTTTCAAAGTCCCTTAAAAATTTTCCAATTTTTGACCCAATTCTTCCCATTCCCATTGAAACTTTTCAAATCCCTCTCAAAATTGTTGAAATTCTCTTGAAGCTTTTAAAATTCTCTCTAGAATTTTCAAAATCCATGTCCACATGTTTACAATTTCACGTCAAAAAATGGCTAAAATTCCAGTTGAAATTTTTTCAAAGTCCCTTAAAAATTTTCCAATTTTTGTCCCAATTCTTCCCATTCCCATTGAAACTTTTCAAATCCCTCTCAAAATTGTTGAAATTCTCTTGAAGCTTTTAAAATTCTCTCTAGAATTTTCAAAATCCATGTCCACATGTTCACAATTTCACGTCAAAAAAATGGCTAAAATTCCAGTTGAAATTTTTTCAAAGTCCCTTAAAAATTTTCCAATTTTTGTCCCAATTCTTCCCATTCCCATTGAAACTTCTCAAATCCCTCTCAAAATTATTGAAATTCTGTTGAAGCTTTTAAAATTCTCTCTAGAATTTTCAAAATCCATGTCCACATGTTTACAATTTCTCGTCAAAAAATTGCTAAAATTCCAGTTGAAATTTTTTCAAAGTCCCTTAAAAATTTTCCAATTTTTGTCCCAATTCTTCCCATTCCCATTGAAACTTTTCAAATCCCTCTCAAAATTGTTGAAATTCTGTTGAAGCTTTTAAAATTCTCTCTAGAATTTTCAAAATCCATGTCCACATGTTCACAATTTCACGTAAAAAAATGGCTAAAATTCCAGTTGAAATTTTTTCAAAGTCCCTTAAAAATTTTCCAATTTTTGTCCCAATTCTTCCCATTCCCATTGAAACTTTTCAAATCCCTCTCAAAATTGTTGAAATTCTCTTGAAGCTTTTAAAATTCTCTCTAGAATTTTCAAAATCCATGTCCACATGTTCACAATTTCACGTCAAAAAATGGCTAAAATTCCAGTTGAAATTTTTTCAAAGTCCCTTAAAAATTTTCCAATTTTTGTCCCAATTCTTCCCATTCCCATTGAAACTTTTCAAATCCCTCTCAAAATTGTTGAAATTCTCTTGAAGCTTTTAAAATTCTCTCTAGAATTTTCAAAATCCATGTCCACATGTTTACAATTTCATGTAAAAAAATGGCTAAAATTCCAGTTGAAATTTTTTCAAAGTCCCTTAAAAATTTTCCAATTTTTGTCCCAATTCTTCCCATTCCCATTGAAACTTTTCAAATCCCTCTCAAAATTGTAGAAATTCTGTTAAAGCTTTTAAAATTCTCTCTAGAATTTTCAAAATCCATGGCCACATGTTTACAATTTCACGTCAAAAAATGGCTAAAATTCCAGTTGAAATTTTTTCAAAGTCCCTTAAAAATTTTCCAATTTTTGTCCCAATTCTTCCCATTCCCATTGAAACTTTTCAAATCCCTCTCAAAATTGTTGAAATTCTCTTGAAGCTTTTAAAATTCTCTCTAGAATTTTCAAAATCCATGTCCACGTGTTTACAATTTCACGTCAAAAAATGGCTAAAATTCCAGTTGAAATTTTTTCAAAGTCCCTTAAAAATTTTCCAATTTTTGTCCCAATTCTTCCCATTCCCATTGAAACTTTTCAAATCCCTCTCAAAATTGTTGAAATTCTCTTGAAGCTTTTAAAATTCTCTCTAGAATTTTCAAAATCCAGGTCCACATGTTCACAATTTCACATAAAAAAATTGTTAAAATTCCAGTTGAAATTTTTTCAAAGTCCCTTAAAAATTTTCCAATTTTTGTCCCAATTCTTCCCATTCCCATTGAAACTTTTCAAATCCCTCTCAAAAGTGTTGAAATTCTGTTGAAGCTTTTAAAATTCTCTCTAGAATTTTCAAAATCCATGTCCACATGTTTACAATTTCTCGTCAAAAAATTGCTAAAATTCCAGTTGAAATTTTTTCAAAGTCCCTTAAAAATTTTCCAATTTTTGTCCCAATTCTTCCCATTACCATTGAAACTTTTCAAATCCCTCTCAAAATTGTTGAAATTCTCTTGAAGCTTTTAAAATTCTCTCTAGAATTTTCAAAATCCATGGCCACATGTTTACAATTTCACGTAAAAAAAAGGCTAAAATTCCAGTTGAAATTTTTTCAAAGTCCCTTAAAAATTTTCCAATTTTTGTCCCAATTCTTCCCATTCCCATTGAAACTTTTCAAATCCCTCTCAAAATTGTAGAAATTCTGTTAAAGCTTTTAAAATTCTCTCTAGAATTTTCAAAATCCATGTCCACATGTTTACAATTTTACGTCAAAAAATGGCTAAAATTCCAGTTGAAATTTTTTCAAAGTCCCTTAAAAATTTTCCAATTTTTGTCCCAATTCTTCCCATTCCCATTGAAACTTTTCAAATCCCTCTCAAAATTGTTGAAATTCTGTTGAAGCTTTTAAAATTCACTCTAGAATTTTCAAAATCCATGTCCACATGTTCACAATTTCACGTCAAAAAATGGCTAAAATTCCAGTGGAAATGTTTTCAAAGTCCCTTAAAAATTTTCCAATTTTTGTCCCAATTCTTCCCATTCCCATTGAAACTTTTCAAATCCCTCTCAAAATTGTTGAAATTCTGTTGAAGCTTTTAAAATTCTCTCTAGAATTTTCAAAATCCATGGCCACATGTTTACAATTTCACGTCAAAAAATGGCTAAAATTCCAGTTGAAATTTTTTCAAAGTCCCTTAAAAATTTTCCAATTTTTGTCCCAATTCTTCCCATTCCCATTGAAACTTTTCAAATCCCTCTCAAAATTGTTGAAATTCTCTTGAAGCTTTTAAAATTCTCTCTAGAATTTTCAAAATCCATGTCCACATGTTCACAATTTCACGTAAAAAAATGGCTAAAATTCCAGTTGAAATTTTTTCAAAGTCCCTTAAAAATTTTCCAATTTTTGTCCCAATTCTTCCCATTCCCATTGAAACTTTTCAAATCCCTCTCAAAATTGTTGAAATTCTGTTGAAGCTTTTAAAATTCTCTCTAGAATTTTCAAAATCCATGTCCACATGTTCACAATTTCACGTAAAAAAATGGCTAAAATTCCAGTTGAAATTTTTTCAAAGTCCCTTAAAAATTTTCCAATTTTTGTCCCAATTCTTCCCATTCCCATTGAAACTTTTCAAATCCCTCTCAAAATTGTTGAAATTCTCTTGAAGCTTTTAAAATTCTCTCTAGAATTTTCAAAATCCATGTCCACATGTTTACAATTTCACATAAAAAAATTGTTAAAATTCCAGTTGAAATTTTTTCAAAGTCCCTTCAAAATTTTCCAATTTTTGTCCCAATTCTTCCCATTCCCATTGAAACTTTTCAAATCCCTCTCAAAATTGTTGAAATTCTCTTGAAGCTTTTAAAATTCTCTCTAGAATTTTCAAAATCCATGTCCACGTGTTTACAATTTCACGTCAAAAAATGGCTAAAATTCCAGTTGAAATTTTTTCAAAGTCCCTTAAAAATTTTCCAATTTTTGTCCCAATTCTTCCCATTCCCATTGAAACTTTTCAAATCCCTCTCAAAATTGTTGAAATTCTCTTGAAGCTTTTAAAATTCTCTCTAGAATTTTCAAAATCCATGTCCACATGTTCACAATTTCACATTAAAAAATGGCTAAAATTCCAGTTGAAATTTTTTCAAAGTCCCTTAAAAATTTTCCAATTTTTGACCCAATTCTTCCCATTCCCATTGAAACTTTTCAAATCCCTCTCAAAATTGTTGAAATTCTCTTGAAGCTTTTAAAATTCTCTCTAGAATTTTCAAAATCCATGTCCACATGTTTACAATTTCACGTCAAAAAATGGCTAAAATTCCAGTTGAAATTTTTTCAAAGTCCCTTAAAAAATTTCCAATTTTTGTCCCAATTCTTCCCATTCCCATTGAAACTTTTCAAATCCCTCTCAAAATTGTTGAAATTCTGTTGAAGCTTTTAAAATTCTCTCTAGAATTTTCAAAATCCATGTCCACATGTTTACAATTTCACGTAAAAAAATGGCTAAAATTCCAGTTGAAATTTTTTCAAAGTCCCTTAAAAATTTTCCAATTTTTGTCCCAATTCTTCCCATTCCCATTGAAACTTTTCAAATCCCTCTCAAAATTGTTGAAATTCTCTTGAAGCTTTTAAAATTCTCTCTAGAATTTTCAAAATCCATGTCCACATGTTTACAATTTCACGTCAAAAAAATGCTAAAATTCCAGTTGAAATTTTTTCAAAGTCCCTTAAAAATTTTCCAATTTTTGTCCCAATTCTTCCCATTCCCATTGAAACTTCTCAAATCCCTCTCAAAATTGTTGAAATTCTCTTGAAGCTTTTAAAATTCTCTCTAGAATTTTCAAAATCCATGGCCACATGTTTACAATTTCACGTCAAAAAATTGCTAAAATTCCAGTTGAAATTTTTTCAAAGTCCCTTAAAAATTTTCCAATTTTTGTCCCAATTCTTCCCATTCCCATTGAAACTTTTCAAATCCCTCTCAAAATTGTTGAAATTCTGTTGAAGCTTTTAAAATTCTCTCTAGAATTTTCAAAATCCATGTCCACATGTTCACAATTTCACTTCAAAAAATGGCTAAAATTCCAGTTGAAATTTTTTCAAAGTCCCTTAAAAATTTTCCAATTTTTGTCCCAATTCTTCCCATTCCCATTGAAACTTTTCAAATCCCTCTCAAAATTGTTGAAATTCTCTTGAAGCTTTTAAAATTCTCTCTAGAATTTTCAAAATCCATGTCCACATGTTTACAATTTCATGTAAAAAAATGGCTAAAATTCCAGTTGAAATTTTTTCAAAGTCCCTTAAAAATTTTCCAATTTTTGTCCCAATTCTTCCCATTCCCATTGAAACTTTTCAAATCCCTCTCAAAATTGTAGAAATTCTGTTAAAGCTTTTAAAATTCTCTCTAGAATTTTCAAAATCCATGTCCACATGTTTACAATTTCACGTCAAAAAATGGCTAAAATTCCAGTTGAAATTTTTTCAAAGTCCCTTAAAAATTTTCCAATTTTTGTCCCAATTCTTCCCATTCCCATTGAAACTTTTCAAATCCCTCTCAAAATTGTTGAAATTCTCTTGAAGCTTTTAAAATTCTCTCTAGAATTTTCAAAATCCATGTCCACGTGTTTACAATTTCACGTCAAAAAATGGCTAAAATTCCAGTTGAAATTTTTTCAAAGTCCCTTAAAAATTTTCCAATTTTTGTCCCAATTCTTCCCATTCCCATTGAAACTTTTCAAATCCCTCTCAAAATTGTTGAAATTCTCTTGAAGCTTTTAAAATTCTCTCTAGAATTTTCAAAATCCAGGTCCACATGTTCACAATTTCACATAAAAAAATTGTTAAAATTCCAGTTGAAATTTTTTCAAAGTCCCTTAAAAATTTTCCCATTTTTGTCCCAATTCTTCCCATTCCCATTGAAACTTTTCAAATCCCTCTCAAAAGTGTTGAAATTCTCTTGAAGCTTTTAAAATTCTCTCTAGAATTTTCAAAATCCATGTCCACATGTTTACAATTTCTCGTCAAAAATTGCTAAAATTCCAGTTGAAATTTTTTCAAAGTCCCTTAAAAATTTTCCAATTTTTGTCCCAATTCTTCCCATTACCATTGAAACTTTTCAAATCCCTCTCAAAATTGTTGAAATTCTCTTGAAGCTTTTAAAATTCTCTCTAGAATTTTCAAAATCCATGGCCACATGTTTACAATTTCACGTAAAAAAAAGGCTAAAATTCCAGTTGAAATTTTTTCAAAGTCCCTTAAAAATTTTCCAATTTTTGTCCCAATTCTTCCCATTCCCATTGAAACTTTTCAAATCCCTCTCAAAATTGTAGAAATTCTGTTAAAGCTTTTAAAATTCTCTCTAGAATTTTCAAAATCCATGTCCACATGTTTACAATTTTACGTCAAAAAATGGCTAAAATTCCAGTTGAAATTTTTTCAAAGTCCCTTAAAAATTTTCCAATTTTTGTCCCAATTCTTCCCATTCCCATTGAAACTTTTCAAATCCCTCTCAAAATTGTTGAAATTCTGTTGAAGCTTTTAAAATTCACTCTAGAATTTTCAAAATCCATGTCCACATGTTCACAATTTCACGTCAAAAAATGGCTAAAATTCCAGTGGAAATGTTTTCAAAGTCCCTTAAAAATTTTCCAATTTTTGTCCCAATTCTTCCCATTCCCATTGAAACTTTTCAAATCCCTCTCAAAATTGTTGAAATTCTGTTGAAGCTTTTAAAATTCTCTCTAGAATTTTCAAAATCCATGGCCACATGTTTACAATTTCACGTCAAAAAATGGCTAAAATTCCAGTTGAAATTTTTTCAAAGTCCCTTAAAAATTTTCCAATTTTTGTCCCAATTCTTCCCATTCCCATTGAAACTTTTCAAATCCCTCTCAAAATTGTTGAAATTCTCTTGAAGCTTTTAAAATTCTCTCTAGAATTTTCAAAATCCAGGTCCACATGTTCACAATTTCACATAAAAAAATTGTTAAAATTCCAGTTGAAATTTTTTCAAAGTCCCTTAAAAATTTTCCCATTTTTGTCCCAATTCTTCCCATTCCCATTGAAACTTTTCAAATCCCTCTCAAAAGTGTTGAAATTCTCTTGAAGCTTTTAAAATTCTCTCTAGAATTTTCAAAATCCATGTCCACATGTTTACAATTTCTCGTCAAAAAATTGCTAAAATTCCAGTTGAAATTTTTTCAAAGTCCCTTAAAAATTTTCCAATTTTTGTCCCAATTCTTCCCATTCCCATTGAAACTTTTCAAATCCCTCTCAAAATTGTTGAAATTCTCTTGAAGCTTTTAAAATTCTCTCTAGAATTTTCAAAATCCATGTCCACATGTTCACAATTTCACGTCAAAAAAATGCTAAAATTCCAGTTGAAATTTTTTCAAAGTCCCTTAAAAATTTTCCAATTTTTGTCCCAATTCTTCCCATTCCCATTGAAACTTTTCAAATCCCTCTCAAAAGTGTTGAAATTCTCTTGAAGCTTTTAAAATTCTCTCTAGAATTTTCAAAATCCATGTCCACATGTTTACAATTTAACATAAAAAAATTGCTAAAATTCCAGTTGAAATTTTTCAAAGTCCCTTAAAAATTTTCCAATTTTTGTCCCAATTCTTCCCATTCCCATTGAAACTTTTCAAATCCCTCTCAAAATTGTTGAAATTCTCTTGAAGCTTTTAAAATTCTCTCTAGAATTTTCAAAATCCATGGCCACATGTTTACAATTTCACGTAAAAAATGGCTAAAATTCCAGGTGAAATTTTTTCAAAGTCCCTTAAAAATTTTCCAATTTTTGTCCCAATTCTTCCCATTCCCATTGAAACTTTTCAAATCCCTCTCAAAATTGTTGAAATTCTGTTGAAGCTTTTAAAATTCTCTCTAGAATTTTCAAAATCCATGTCCACATGTTTACAATTTCATGTTAAAAAATGGCTAAAATTCCAGTTGAAATTTTTTCAAAGTCCCTTAAAAATTTTCCAATTTTTGTCCCAATTCTTCCCATTCCCATTGAAACTTTTCAAATCCCTCTCAAAATTGTTGAAATTCTCTTGAAGCTTTTAAAATTCTCTCTAGAATTTTCAAAATCCATGTCCACATGTTTACAATTTCACGTCAAAAAATGGCTAAATTCCAGTTGAAATTTTTTCAAAGTCCCTTAAAAAATTTCCAATTTTTGTCCCAATTCTTCCCTTTCCCATTGAAACTTTTCAAATCCCTCTCAAAATTGTTGAAATTCTGTTTAAGCTTTTAAAATTCTCTCTAGAATTTTCAAAATCCATGTCCACATGTTTACAATTTCACGTCAAAAAATTGCTAAAATTCCAGTTGAAATTTTTTCAAAGTCCCTTCAAAGTTTTCCAATTTTTGTCCCAATTCTTCCCATTCCCATTGAAACTTTTCAAATCCCTCTCAAAATTGTAGAAATTCTCTTGAAGCTTTTAAAATTCTCTCTAGAATTTTCAAAATCCATGTCCACATGTTTACAATTTCACGTCAAAAAATGGCTAAAATTCCAGTTGAAATTTTTTCAAAGTCCCTTAAAAATTTTCCAATTTTGTCCCAATTCTTCCCATTCCCATTGAAACTTTTCAAATCCCTCTCAAAATTGTTGAAATTCTCTTGAAGCTTTTAAAATTCTCTCTAGAATTTTCAAAATCCATGTCCACATTTTTACAATTTCACATTAAAAAATGGCTAAAATTCCAGTTGAAATTTTTTCAAAGTCCCTTAAAAATTTTCCAATTTTTGTCCCAATTCTTCCCATTCCATTGAAACTTTTCAAATCCCTCTCAAAATTGTTGAAATTCTCTTGAAGCTTTTAAAATTCTCTCTAGAATTTTCAAAATCCATGTCCACATGTTTACAATTTCACGTCAAAAAATGGCTAAAATTCCAGTTGAAATTTTTTCAAAGTCCCTTAAAAATTTTCCAATTTTTGTCCCAATTCTTCCCATTCCCATTGAAACTTTTCAAATCCCTCTCAAAATTGTTGAAATTCTCTTGAAGCTTTTAAAATTCTCTCTAGAATTTTCAAAATCCATGTCCACATGTTTACAATTTCACGTCAAAAAATTGCTAAAATTCCAGTTGAAATTTTTCAAAGTCCCTTCAAAGTTTTCCAATTTTTGTCCCAATTCTTCCCATTCCCATTGAAACTTTTCAAATCCCTCTCAAAATTGTAGAAATTCTCTTGAAGCTTTTAAAATTCTCTCTAGAATTTTCAAAATCCATGTCCACATGTTTACAATTTCACGTAAAAAAATGGCTAAAATTCCAGTGGAAATTTTTTCAAAGTCCCTTAAAAATTTTCCAATTTTTGTCCCAATTCTTCCCTTTCCCATTGAAACTTTTCAAATCCCTCTCAAAATTGTTGAAATTCTCTTGAAGCTTTTAAAATTCTCTCTAGAATTTTCAAAATCCATGGCCACATGTTTACAATTTCACATAAAAAAATTGCTAAAATTCCAGTTGAAATTTTTTCAAAGTCCCTTAAAAATTTTCCAATTTTTGTCCCAATTCTTCCCATTCCCATTGAAACTTTTCAAATCCCTCTCAAAATTGTTGAAATTCTGTTGAAGCTTTTAAAATTCTCTCTAGAATTTTCAAAATCCACTTCAACATGTTTACAATTTCACGTAAAAAATGGCTAAAATTCCAGTTGAAATTTTTTCAAAGTCCCTTAAAAATTTTCCAATTTTTGTCCCAATTCTTCCATTCCCATTGAAACTTTTCAAATCCCTCTCAAAATTGTTGAAATTCTGTTGAAGCTTTTAAAATTCTCTCTAGAATTTTCAAATCCACTTCAACATGTTTACAATTTCACGTCAAAAAATGGCTAAAATTCCAGTTGAAATTTTTTCAAAGTCCCTTAAAATTTTCCAATTTTTGTCCCAATTCTTCCCATTCCCATTGAAACTTTTCAAATCCCTCTCAAAATTGTGAAATTCTCTTGAAGCTTTTAAAATTCTCTCTAGAATTTTCAAAATCCATGTCCACATGTTTACAATTTCACGTCAAAAAATAGCTAAAATTCCAGTTGAAATTTTTTCAAAGTCCCTTAAAAATTTTCCAATTTTTGTCCCAATTCTTCCCATTCCCATTGAAACTTTTCAAATCCCTCTCAAAAGTGTTGAAATTCTCTTGAAGCTTTTAAAATTCTCTCTAGAATTTTCAAAATCCATGTCCACATGTTTACAATTTCACATAAAAAAATTGCTAAAATTCCAGTTGAAATTTTTTCAAAGTCCCTTAAAAATTTTCCAATTTTTGTCCCAATTCTTCCCATTCCCATTGAAACTTTTCAAATCCCTCTCAAAATTGTTGAAATTTGGTTGAAGCTTTTAAAATTCTCTCTAGAATTTTCAAAATCCATGTCCACATGTTTACAATTTCATGTCAAAAAATTGCTAAAATTCCAGTTGAAATTTTTTCAAAGTCCCTTAAAAATTTTCCAATTTTTGTCCCAATTCTTCCCATTCCCATTGAAACTTTTCAAATCCCTCTCAAAATTGTTGAAATTCTGTTGAAGCTTTTAAAATTCTCTCTAGAATTTTCAAAATCCATGTCCACATGTTTACAATTTCACGTCAAAAAATGGCTAAAATTCCAGTTGAAATTTTTTCAAAGTCCCTTAAAAATTTTCCAATTTTTGTCCCAATTCTTCCCATTCCCATTGAAACTTTTCAAATCCCTCTCAAAATTGTTGAAATTCTCTTGAAGCTTTTAAAATTCTCTCTAGAATTTTCAAAATCCATGTCCACATGTTTACAATTTCACATAAAAAAATGGCTAAAATTCCAGTTGAAATTTTTTCAAAGTCCCTTAAAAATTTTCCAATTTTTGTCCCAATTCTTCCCTTTCCCATTGAAACTTTTCAAATCGCTCTCAAAATTGTTGAAATTCTGTTTAAGCTTTTAAAATTCTCTCTAGAATTTTCAAAATCCATGTCCACATGTTTACAATTTCACGTCAAAAAATTGCTAAAATTCCAATTGAAATTTTTTCAAAGTCCCTTCAAAGTTTTCCAATTTTTGTCCCAATTCTTCCCATTCCCATTGAAACTTTTCAAATCCCTCTCAAAATTGTTGAAATTCTCTTGAAGCTTTTAAAATTCTCTCTAGAATTTTCAAAATCCACTTCAACATGTTTACAATCTCTCGTCAAAAAATGGCTAAAATTCCAGTTGAAATTTTTTCAAAGTCCCTTAAAAATTTTCCAATTTTTGTCCCAATTCTTCCCATTCCCATTGAAACTTTTCAAATCCCTCTCAAAATTGTTGAAATTCTCTTGAAGCTTTTAAAATTCTCTCTAGAATTTTCAAAATCCATGTCCACATGTTTACAATTTCACTTAAAAAATGGCTAAAATTCCAGTTGAAATTTTTTCAAAGTCCCTTAAAAATTTTCCAATTTTTGTCCCAATTCTTCCCATTCCCATTGAAACTTTTCAAATCCCTCTCAAAATTGTTGAAATTCTCTTGAAGCTTTTAAAATTCTCTCTAGAATTTTCAAAATCCATGTCCACATGTTTACAATTTCACGTCAAAAATGGCTAAAATTCCAGTTGAAATTTTTTCAAAGTCCCTTAAAAATTTTCCAATTTTTGTCCCAATTCTTCCCATTCCATTGAAACTTTTCAAATCCCTCTCAAAATTGTAGAAATTCTGTTAAAGCTTTTAAATTCTCTCTAGAATTTTCAAAATCCATGTCCACATGTTTACAATTTCTCGTCAAAAAATTGCTAAAATTCCAGTTGAAATTTTTTCAAAGTCCCTTAAAAATTTTCCAATTTTTGTCCCAATTCTTCCCATTCCCATTGAAACTTTTCAAATCCCTCTCAAAATTGTTGAAATTCTGTTGAAGCTTTTAAAATTCTCTCTAGAATTTTCAAAATCCATGTCCACATGTTTACAATTTCACGTCAAAAAATGGCTAAAATTCCAGTTGAAATTTTTTCAAAGTCCTTAAAAATTTTCCAATTTTTGTCCCAATTCTTCCCTTTCCCATTGAAACTTTTCAAATCCCTCTCAAAATTGTTGAAATTCTCTTGAAGCTTTTAAATTCTCTCTAGAATTTTCAAAATCCATGTCCACATGTTTACAATTTCACGTCAAAAAATGGCTAAAATTCCAGTTGAAATTTTTTCAAAGTCCCTGAAAAATTTTCCAATTTTTGTCCCAATTCTTCCCATTCCCATTGAAACTTTTCAAATCCCTCTCAAAATTGTTGAAATTCTGTTGAAGCTTTTAAAATTCTCTCTAGAATTTTCAAAATCCATGTCCACATGTTTACAATTTCACTTCAAAAAATGGCTAAAATTCCAGTTGAAATTTTTTCAAAGTCCCTTAAAAATTTTCCAATTTTTGTCCCAATTCTTCCCATTCCCATTGAAACTTTTCCAAATCCCTCTCAAAATGGTTGAAATTCTGTTGAAGCTTTTAAAATTCTCTCTAGAATTTTCAAAATCCATGTCCACATGTTTACAATTTCACGTCAAAAAATGGCTAAAATTCCAGTTTAAATTTTTTCAAAGTCCCTTCAAAATTTTCCAATTTTTGTCCCAATTCTTCCCATTCCCATTGAAACTTTTCAAATCCCTCTCAAAATTGTTGAAATTCTGTTGAAGCTTTTAAAATTCACTCTAGAATTTTCAAAATCCATGTCCACATGTTCACAATTTCATGTAAAAAAATGGCTAAAATTCCAGTTGAAATTTTTTCAAAGTCCCTTAAAAATTTTCCAATTTTTGTCCCAATTCTTCCCATTCCCATTGAAACTTTTCAAATCCCTCTCAAAATTGTTGAAATTCTCTTGAAGCTTTTAAAATTCTCTCTAGAATTTTCAAAATCCATGTCCACATGTTTACAATTTCACGTCAAAAAATGGCTAAAATTCCAGTTGAAATTTTTTCAAAGTCCCTTAAAAATTTTCCAATTTTTGTCCCAATTCTTCCCATTCCCATTGAAACTTTTCAAATCCCTCTCAAAATTGTTGAAATTCTCTTGAAGCTTTTAAAATTCTCTCTAGAATTTTCAAAATCCAGGTCCACATGTTTACAATTTCACGTCAAAAAATGGCTAAAATTCCAGTTGAAATTTTTTCAAAGTCCCTTAAAAATTTTCCAATTTTTGTCCCAATTCTTCCATTCCCATTGAAACTTTTCAAATCCCTCTCAATATTGTTGAAATTCTGTTGAAGCTTTTAAAATTCTCTCTAGAATTTTCAAAATCCATGTCCACATGTTTACAATTTCATGTCAAAAAATTGCTAAAATTCCAGTTGAAATTTTTTCAAAGTCCCTTAAAAATTTTCCAATTTTTGTCCCAATTCTTCCCATTCCCATTGAAACTTTTCAAATCCCTCTCAAAATTGTTGAAATTCTGTTGAAGCTTTTAAAATTCTCTCTAGAATTTTCAAAATCCATGTCCACATGTTTACAATTTCACGTCAAAAAATTGCTAAAATTCCAGTTGAAATTTTTTCAAAGTCCCTTCAAAGTTTTCCAATTTTTGTCCCAATTCTTCCCATTCCCATTGAAACTTTTCAAATCCCTCTCAAAATTGTAGAAATTCTCTTGAAGCTTTTAAAATTCTCTCTAGAATTTTCAAAATCCATGTCCACATGTTTACAATTTCACGTCAAAAAATGGCTAAAATTCCAGTTGAAATTTTTTCAAAGTCCCTTAAAAATTTTCCAATTTTTGTCCCAATTCTTCCCATTCCCATTGAAACTTTTCAAATCCCTCTCAAAATTGTTGAAATTCTCTTGAAGCTTTTAAAATTCTCTCTAGAATTTTCAAAATCCATGTCCACATTTTTACAATTTCACATTAAAAAATGGCTAAAATTCCAGTTGAAATTTTTTCAAAGTCCCTTAAAATTTTCCAATTTTTGTCCCAATTCTTCCCATTCCCATTGAAACTTTTCAAATCCCTCTCAAAATTGTTGAAATTCTCTTGAAGCTTTTAAAATTCTCTCTAGAATTTTCAAAATCCATGTCCACATGTTTACAATTTCACGTCAAAAAATGGCTAAAATTCCAGTTGAAATTTTTTCAAAGTCCCTTAAAAATTTTCCAATTTTTGTCCCAATTCTTCCCATTCCCATTGAAACTTTTCAAATCCCTCTCAAAATTGTTGAAATTCTCTTGAAGCTTTTAAAATTCTCTCTAGAATTTTCAAAATCCATGTCCACATGTTTACAATTTCACGTCAAAAAATTGCTAAAATTCCAGTTGAAATTTTTTCAAAGTCCCTTCAAAGTTTTCCAATTTTTGTCCCAATTCTTCCCATTCCCATTGAAACTTTTCAAATCCCTCTCAAAATTGTAGAAATTCTCTTGAAGCTTTTAAAATTCTCTCTAGAATTTTCAAAATCCATGTCCACATGTTTACAATTTCACGTCAAAAAATGGCTAAAATTCCAGTGGAAATTTTTTCAAAGTCCCTTAAAAATTTTCCAATTTTTGTCCCAATTCTTCCCTTTCCCATTGAAACTTTTCAAATCCCTCTCAAAATTGTTGAAATTCTCTTGAAGCTTTTAAAATTCTCTCTAGAATTTTCAAAATCCATGTCCACATGTTTACAATTTCACATAAAAAAATTGCTAAAATTCCAGTTGAAATTTTTTCAAAGTCCCTTAAAAATTTTCCAATTTTTGTCCCAATTCTTCCCATTCCCATTGAAACTTTTCAAATCCCTCTCAAAATTGTTGAAATTCTGTTGAAGCTTTTAAAATTCTCTCTAGAATTTTCAAAATCCACTTCAACATGTTTACAATTTCACGTAAAAATGGCTAAAATTCCAGTTGAAATTTTTTCAAAGTCCCTTAAAAATTTTCCAATTTTTGTCCCAATTCTTCCCATTCCCATTGAAACTTTTCAAATCCCTCTCAAAATTGTTGAAATTCTCTTGAAGCTTTTAAAATTCTCTCTAGAATTTTCAAAATCCACTTCAACATGTTTACAATTTCACGTCAAAAAATTGCTAAAATTCCAGTTGAAATTTTTTCAAAGTCCCTTAAAAATTTTCCAATTTTTGTCCCAATTCTTCCCATTCCCATTGAAACTTTTCAAATCCCTCTCAAAAGTGTTGAAATTCTCTTGAAGCTTTTAAAATTCTCTCTAGAATTTTCAAAATCCATGTCCACATGTTTACAATTTCACATAAAAAAATTGCTAAAATTCCAGTTGAAATTTTTTCAAAGTCCCTTAAAAATTTTCCAATTTTTGTCCCAATTCTTCCCATTCCCATTGAAACTTTTCAAATCCCTCTCAAAATTGTTGAAATTTGGTTGAAGCTTTTAAATTCTCTCTAGAATTTTCAAAATCCATGTCCACATGTTTACAATTTCATGTCAAAAAATTGCTAAAATTCCAGTTGAAATTTTTTCAAAGTCCCTTAAAAATTTTCCAATTTTTGTCCCAATTCTTCCCATTCCCATTGAAACTTTTCAAATCCCTCTCAAAATTGTTGAAATTCTGTTGAAGCTTTTAAAATTCTCTCTAGAATTTTCAAAATCCATGTCCACATGTTTACAATTTCACGTCAAAAAATGGCTAAAATTCAAGTTGAAATTTTTTCAAAGTCCCTTAAAAATTTTCCAATTTTTGTCCCAATTCTTCCCATTCCCATTGAAACTTTTCAAATCCCTCTCAAAATTGTTGAAATTCTCTTGAAGCTTTTAAAATTCTCTCTAGAATTTTCAAAATCCATGTCCACATGTTTACAATTTCACTTAAAAAAATGGCTAAAATTCCAGTTGAAATTTTTTCAAAGTCCCTTAAAAATTTTCCAATTTTTGTCCCAATTCTTCCCATTCCCATTGAAACTTTTCAAATCCCTCTCAAAATTGTTGAAATTCTCTTGAAGCTTTTAAAATTCTCTCTAGAATTTTCAAAATCCATGTCCACATGTTTACAATTTCACGTCAAAAAATGGCTAAAATTCCAGTTGAAATTTTTTCAAAGTCCCTTAAAAATTTTCCAATTTTTGTCCCAATTCTTCCCATTCCCATTGAAACTTTTCAAATCCCTCTCAAAATTGTAGAAATTCTGTTAAAGCTTTTAAAATTCTCTCTAGAATTTTCAAAATCCATGTCCACATGTTTACAATTTCTCGTCAAAAAATTGCTAAAATTCCAGTTGAAATTTTTTCAAAGTCCCTTAAAAATTTTCCAATTTTTGTCCCAATTCTTCCCATTCCCATTGAAACTTTTCAAATCCCTCTCAAAATTGTTGAAATTCTGTTGAAGCTTTTAAAATTCTCTCTAGAATTTTCAAAATCCATGTCCACATGTTTACAATTTCACTTCAAAAAATGGCTAAAATTCCAGTTGAAATTTTTTCAAAGTCCCTTAAAAATTTTCCAATTTTTGTCCCAATTCTTCCCTTTCCCATTGAAACTTTTCAAATCCCTCTCAAAATTGTTGAAATTCTCTTGAAGCTTTTAAAATTCTCTCTAGAATTTTCAAAATCCATGTCCACATGTTTACAATTTCACGTCAAAAAATGGCTAAAATTCCAGTTGAAATTTTTTCAAAGTCCCTGAAAAATTTTCCAATTTTTGTCCCAATTCTTCCCATT
>NW_028114934.1:0-38438 GCF_964273445.1 Streptopelia decaocto
CCAGCATTCGAAGGGTTCAACTGATGTGGAAATGTGGCTCTTTGAAAAGAAGGAGTTGAACACCAAAACTGGTTCAGTGCAGCTAAATTGGTCCCCTAAGGGCCAGTGGTAACAGAAACCTTCAGTCCAAATAAGAACAAGTGAAATATTCAGCAAACAGTATTTGATGCTTACGTGCAGGGGGGAAAAAAGTGGTGAAACTGTTAGAAAAATGAAAATATCACATTAGTGATAGAGGTTGTTCCACATCACGCCAAACCACCAGTCATGTTGGGCTCCCTCCAGGGAACGTTGCTCGTGGCAGTGGTGAGGAGACACTCGGCATGGATCTGAGAAGGGTACCCAACGAGTGACCACAGAGAACATGGGTTCTGACCCATACAAGAGTGGGACAAGCATGAAGAAACTTCCCCTGTGACCCAAAGCTGCCTCTGGAGACCTTCAGCTTCAACAGGATTCCACAGCTCCTTCTGGGGAAAAGGCAGCATTGGATGGACAACCTTAGACCCAGCTCAATACTTTAAGGCTTCTAAAGGTCCAAGCCAAATTACAGGTGTCTACTATGGGGTTTGCAAAGAAGCTCTAAACAAAACAGGTCTTGGAGCAAATCCCAGACCAACGCAGTCACAAGAATTTGGTACCATGACACAGCTCATGGCATGATTTCATATTAGTCACCTGATGACTTTATGTCCACATCCACCTTCCAGGTCTGGTTCTTCTCAGTCTTCTTGGACCCAAGCACTCCATCCCAGGGCACCTGTGACCTGGCTTCTGCCTCCGCGGACACAAAAGCCATGTACCCTCTGCCTGAAAAGCGGCTCCTCAACACACCCAACTTGCACGAAGCAGGACTGCACGACTTGACAGCAAAACCAACACAGCAATGGCCTTTGTTTTCCATTGGTAACATCGCCAAGTCTCTCAATGTGCGCCCCAAACACCTTTTACTGGCTGGTGATATTCAGTCCTTGGGTTGAACTTCATCTGATGCCTGGAAATAAGAAAGGGACCAAGCTCCTGTTGTCTCGTTGGGTATATCCCAAAGCAGTATAGGGAGCACCAGCCCAAGATTACAGCTAATCCATTTGCATTTACCAGCAGCAACATGGACATGCTGCTGAGGCAGGGGCTGCACAGGCTTTAGTTCAGGCTCTGAGGTTCCCCAAATCAGGGTATACCTGGCCACTAAGGCTTTTTTTATCATCAGCACATCTCCTGCATCGCCTGTGACCTGAAACCAGCCTACTCCCCTGCACAAAATGGTACCACGTTAGCTAGACAAACACACACAGCCTGAACTTACTCAAGAAAAGCTCAGCTCTTGACCGTTTTCCAAGAAAAATATATCAGAAATACTACAGTAATTTAAATTTACTCTGTGAGGGATGCTAGAATTGCTTTTTGTTGTTCAAATCAGTCCGTTTAATCCCCTCTCTGTATTTCTTTGGGTTTTCTTCACAGAAAGGAATGTATAAATGCTCTAGTACCTGAATTTCTTGAGTCATTTGAGTATCTATTATTACGATCATTGCTTGAAGACAAAACTGTAAGCAATAGCTGTTTCTGGGGCACGAAGGGAGTTAATCAGTAAACATGAGAATGGATTCAAAGAAAGAAAATGCATAAGAAATTAAGTGCTCAGGGAAGCAATGCTTGCTTTAACGGAGGAACACAGTGTATTGTTACTATTTAAATTCCTTTCTTTCTGAAAACGTTTCATTTTCATGAATGTTCAGCTACATATCATAGAAACAGAAAGAAGTTATTTCTTCTTGCTTTACCAATCTAGGATGAGTCTGCCAAAGAAAAGACCTTGCCGGTATGTCTGGGATATAAGACCATAGGTGTTGCTAATATATGGGTACAGTGGCTTATATACAAACTAAGTGGCCACTATTTTATTTTCCAGCTACGATCACTGAAGAGAGGTCAGATAAACCAATGCTCAGCCTTGGAGTCTTCACTTACTAGCAGTGGAATTACTTCATGGAAAAAAAAAAAATCTGTGTTACTGCATTCACAGCCCTGTGTGCACTCCTTGTTGCACTGGCAGCAGATCTGAACTCTCTTGTCTTGCAAAAACTGGACTATTTTTTTCCCCCGTGATGACACAGAAGCTGTACGTATCATAACCAATTATCTAAACTAACCTGAGATGCCAATTCCAGCTCTGGATCTAAATCAGACACACCAGGGATCTGAGCCGGGATCTCTGCTCACGTGAATGTCATGACCAACCCGTCAGTGCCTATTTCTCAGGGAGAAGTCTCTTCAGTCTGACTGTGATCAGAAAGTTCATCCTGGGCTCAGGAAGGAGTTTCTAATGGCAGGTACATCAAAATACAGATCCTAGAGATGGGTTTGAATCTCAACTAAAAAACTGCCAACTACCTCCATTTCTTGGACCACTCACATGGGTTGCAACAGACCTGGGAATAAATTCGGTGGGGAGAAAGACTCTGCCTTCCTCACTACTGGATGTGTCAGCTACATTTCTGATTTCCAAAATTTTTAAAGACAAGCAAATATATTTTAAGTAAAACAAGATATAAGCAAATGGAGAGGGGGAAAAACCCCAAGACTTATGTGCAAAGCCTCTGACTGAAGAAGGATGGTATTTTCTCTTGGTTACATGCCAGTCAGCAGAGAAAAGGCCACATTTTCTCCTAGAAAAAGCTGAGCCTCTGGTAACTTCACATTAAGACAAGGTATGCTCACACAAAGCTATCTTAGCAAGTGTTGTCTTTTAATCACTTTTTTATTTGGTGTTTGGCCCCAGTGCAATGGATGCTGATCTATCCAAGGCAGCTCAGTCACAGCAACAGCAATAGTACGAATCAAACCACTGCAAGATTCTGGACAAAGGTTCAAAGCACTTGGTTTTTGCTCATATGTTTTCTCAGTGGAAAAACAAATGTGTATGAGGAGCAAATACGATCTCATGACTGCTCCTATACAGTCCAGCGCACTCAGATGGGAAGGGGCACGTTGGTTGTGAAGACAGACGATTGATTTGAAAAGGCAGTTTGTTTCCTTTTGGTTTTTTTACTTCCCAAAATAGACTGCAAAGGAGGAAATGCAGACAGATGTCTTGGGGATTGCCAAATCATGTGGCAATTTTGTAGGGAGCACAACTCTTCCCCTGCGCCCTCCCACTATGAGTTATCAAGCCTTGAATTACACACTGCTGTTGATTTCCACAGCTTTGTGTGATTAATCTGGCTACACTCTGTAAAGCAAAAAGAGCAAGAGGGAGAGAAAGGGAAATCACTCCCTAAAAAACTAGGTTACAATAACCCTCAGGATGTGAGCGAAACCAAGAAGAGGAGGAAAGTTCCGCATCAGGCTGACAGCCTGGGCAAGGATACAGCCCCTGCTCCAGCACATCGGACCCGCTGAGCCTTCAACGCACAACACAGCACTTTGAGAGAAGAGAGTTTATAAAGCCTCATTAAAAGAAAATCATGAAAATAATTTTTTCTAAGACCCAAGAGTGAGGCACATGGTGCTACTTTCCTTCCCCTGTGTATGGTGGGATGCAAGTAGGGAGCAAAAAGCTAGAGAAGCACTTCTTGTTATTAGCTAACTGTTGCGTTAGGAGAGAACAGCTGGTGGCCACCAGATTTGTTGGAACTAATTGAAAACTGACCCTAATTTTAGCCTACAGCAAGAGCCAACCTTGTTTAGCTTTCTGTTTGTATCTAACTCATTAAAACTTTTTTTGCCAGGTCACAAAAATATTAATTAAAATACAGACCTTTATACCGCGCTAATACGTAGCCTTATGATCTCAGGACTCCACACCATTTTTATTCTCCTACTCTTCTGCAATGCACTGTTAAAATATTTTATTAGTTAAAAAAGCCATTTCAATTCATCCATTACCATGCAAAGTAATTCCATCAAAGTACAAAATGAAAACCTAGTTCCTGACCAGGTACCTACAGTGACACAGGAGAGAAAGCCCAGATCTGCCAGCAAGGACATAAAACATCCTGTACTGGTATCATCAGTCTGTAGATAACTTGAGTTCCTGCCTTTCCAGCAGCTGATTGTTGGAAAATTTTTTAATATATATTTTTGTAGGCAAATATAGGAGAAAAGTTAAGAAAAAAAACCTCATTTGCACTATTGTGGGGTTATAATTTTGTCTAGTTGCTTCAGATGTCATGCTGGAGGCACAGAGCAGCCTGGTGGGAGCCCTGAATTTTAAGACTTTCACAAGGAGGGAGAACAGCATTATATAAAATTTACTGGGGGTGCCCATGCAGTGATTTTACGCTTTGAATTCTGTCAATTTGGGTGGATTTTTCTCAATTAAAACTAAAGTACTTCCTGCCACGCTGAGAGAACAGAACAACTGATAACCTAATAAAAACTCCACCAATTTCCTTGGCGTAGCCCTGGGGCACAGGAGCAGATTGGCCTCCAGACCGACCTCCTGCAGATCCCGTCAGCTCCAGCACCCATGAAGAAGTGATTTGGCACATCCCCATGGGGGTGCAAAGTCAGCTGCCTGCACACGAGGGAGGAGATGCTACAGATAAAAAGCTCTCCAGGCACAGGGGAATAAGGAGATCAAGGTCTTTCCTCACCTGTGTTAAACACTGGCTTCCAGGCTGCTTCTCTTATTCACTGATTTAGAAGGAGTAGGTGAAAATCTCACATAGCTGCATGTAAGGAATGGAGTCAGGAGGAAAGTATCTCAATAACTAAACAGGGAAAACAACTTTCTTTTGGTTTTAAAAGCCAAGCCCTCTCCAGTGAGATGTACACAATGGAAACAGAGAAACTTGACAAGCAGAATACTAATTCTGAAATAATATTAAACAGAATTGTTTATATTGACCCTGAGTTCACTGCATCTTACAAACTTTGGAGAACTATGTTGTATTTTAAAAACAGTTAAATGGCAATTGTCAAACCACACTATCATCTGAATTTGGATTTCTCTGTCCCTCACATTCTGCACATTGGCCAGTGGTGACCTCATGGACCTTCTACAGCTTTGCAAATTCAAGGTCTGATTTTTCTCTATATGATAAGGCAGACTAAATGTCATCTGAAACAAGGGTGGGTTTTGTTGTTTTGTTTCATTTTCTCCAAAATCATCTGGCTGAACTTGCAAGGCAGTGATGCAGCAGCACTTCCCAGCTTCAGGAGCTGCCCATGTGTCACCAGGACATGCCCTTGTGCCAGGGGACACATGGGGCAAGGGTGACGTTCAAGGACCTGCATCCGATGGGCAAACCCAACCACTCAAAAAAGCCTTGATAGATAAGAGGATCTACAACATTTTGAGACCTCTCAGCAATACAACAGCAAACGACTTCCACATGCCATGCCCCATTCATATCTCTAAGCAAACAAGAAGCCTAAGAACAAATTTATGAGCAACCTACAGTCAGTACTATTAAAATTACTCCTCAAGACTGCTTTTGAAGGTCTCGACTCCATCATCCAGGCTGCAACACCACATCCCTTCGCCAGGGAACCCATCGACTGGAGCCACGGGAAATGCTCCCAATGCCATCAGCATGGCCTCCACGTCCTCCTGTCAAGTTCTGCCTTTAATTTGCAAGGCTGTCAATCATGCACAACCCAGGATCAATAAAAAACCCCACTACCCAAGGACAGAGGGAGGATGTGTCTGGAGGTGAGTTATGACAGACCTGGAGGGTAGAAGGGGCTGAGATGAAGTTGAGTATAAAGTGAAAGTCAGTGCTCAGGAGTCACGTCTCCCTGCCCTCCCTCCCATATTTAGCTTAGCATTAAATCACAGTCTGCCCACAGAAGACAGGCAACCATTTCCTTTCCCTAGAGAAAGCATAAACTGCCTTTCTTCTGATTTTGAAAGCTCTTTACGGTGAAAATATTCATCTTGACAAAAAACAAAACACTTTTTTAGACAAGCAGCAGCTCAACCAAAAAGTTCCTGGTTGGGATAAAGGGGGTTGGGGGGAAGCTAAAGCACTGGATTTTCTCACTTAGTGAGATGTTTAAAGAAACAGGTATATGTAGGTGGGATGTTTTTAAGCGTCTTGGTCACCAAAGAACAGCTTTGCAAGCCTGCTGAGGCTCCTAGCTTCTACTGGAATTAATGAGGTGCTAATTCCTACCTAGTGTTAGAAATCTCCCAATTCTTGAAACCGCTGGTCATCAGGACATGGTAGGAAATGTCCTTGTCCAAAGAACAGAAACCCCTCGGTTGGGTTTACCAGCCTCGCTGGAGACATCTCCTGCCTGTTCAGGCTGCAAGTCCATTTATCTTGCCAAGGGGCTGTGAAACCAAAAGGCATCAGGCAATGAAAATCTTTAAGGAAATTCACCCCGTTTTTGCAGTGGTTTACAGCTAGGGACAAAAACACCCAAATTTTCCAAACTACTACACAAACAGCTGGGGACGCATTGTGCATCTCAGCAAAGGGACCATGTGCCTGTTTAATGTATTCACAGCAAGGCAGGGAGGGTTTTCATTCTTGTTGCCACCAAAGCACACGTGTGGAATCTGGCCAGGATTTGCCCTCAGGACACCAGCACATGCTGTACCTTTCCAGCAGGAAGGGTTAATGCCACTTTAGACACTCTGACCTGCACCCCGACTTCCCTGCAAGGATTTATCACCTGCCTCTGGGCTACAAGGGCCCCTTTTTCATTCAATTACCCCCCTTAAGGGACCAATATCCTCTCTGCCCTGGAGCCCAGAGGAAGATGAGGGATGAGCTGGGGCTGAGGAAGCCGCACAGTGTTTAGAGTAGGTGACAGTCACCTGGGATTCTACGGCATCAGGCTGAAAAATGGGCTTCATTAGGAGACATAAATAAAACATGCTTGATCATAAGTTATTAATGAGATCCGGAAAGGGCTGGAGCACAGCCATGCTGACAGGAGAGGAATTGCGGCCATCGCCAGCTCAGTGGTTTGAGCTTAGGGAGTTTCCCTAAGCTTTCACTGCTGCAGAAGGAACAACCCCATAAATATTCACTGTAGGAGCCTCGGAGAGTCTTCTGCTATGAAACATGCTGGTGAGGACAAATCCTAGGAGGCAACGATCATTGTAAAGAAAGGTGGCCAAGTGAGGGCTGTAGCATTGCACTCAGCCTTAGGCTCAACCTCCACAGCACAGCTGCACTTGCAATTAAATTACAATCAACTTGGAGCAGAAAGGGCATCTCCCCTCACAAGCATCCAGCACAGCCAGGCAGAGCACAACATGTTCTGGGGACACGAGGTCACAAAAATGCCTGGACTAAAGGACAGATACTTAGGCTGGGTTATCTGCCACTCTTTTACACATCCCTCTGCCAGCCCTTCGCTACGTCTTCCTTTCTCTCTTCAAAACAAAGGCGATTAGGATTTTTAGTGCCAAATGACAAATGCTTTTCCCAGGCCTGACCATCTCCTGAGATGCAACAGATGGTTTGTTTCTGAGCATTTACAGACGGGATGTGCAGCAGAGTTCATTACTCACTAGCGTAATTCATACCAGCTCCCATCCTTGGTTGCTGCCCGCTCACAACGGGCTCACATGAGTAGCAACAGTGCCTGGGCATCAGTTATTTTTGCTCAGTCTTTTGAGGATGTACTTTAAACATCAACTATCCCAAAATATAGAAGACAAGTAACAACATCCCTCTCTGCCTGTTCATTTTAAAGCTCTAGTCTCAAAAGCCAATTCCAGCTCAGTTTAATCCTTGATCAAAGCAGTACAATTTAGCATTGGATTAGTGATTCTCTCATTTAAATCTGTCACTAAGAAATGCAGGTGATCTAAGTAAATTCTAAATATTTCAACCAAAGCCACTGCAACTGTATCAGGTAGTACAGGGATAACACTTTAAACTTTCCTTACAACCTCGGGCTGCATTTTCAGTGTCTTGCAGCCACAAATACACTCATTCTACCCGTGTCAGAACAGTCTTTTCAACTTCTCTGCAAAGCTGCAGAACAAAAACCCCTCATGATGTAAAACTTTTGCCAATTCCTTTAGGATGCTTGAGCAAAAAAGCACATCAAGGAAAAAGAACTGGAAAAAAACTAACAAAAGCACCAAATCTTCTCCTGGCATCTCCCAGCTAGAAAGGGCCCTGGGGTCGTGTTTGATCCGAGCATTTCCAGGCATCCCTGTCAAATGGGATGTGCCATGCTGCTTGATTGAGACTATGAAACTCCGACCAGCACAGAGAGAAGCCCATGAAGCCTCCAAACCAGGGAGGAGAAGAAACAAAGAAGCATCAGCATAAACTATCAAAGGCGAACGATGCCAAATACAAATTCATACACCAGAAGCAAGCTCAGTTCTGGGGCTGCCACATCAGGATGGTAACTCCGGGGCGAACATGCCCTTGTGAGCGGCAAAGAGCACAGAGACCGTCCTGCTGATGCCTCTGAGCACCCACCAGAGGAAGCAGCACGGCCAGGCAACCATCACACACGTGCTCTCTTGCTCTCAGCATCTCGACACACGATATCAAGTGTAGCAGCCCTCAGGCTCCTGCTCTATACTTGGGTCTGTCCCATAAAATCACAACCTTGATCCCAGCACATACTTTTTTTACTTACTAGGCAAGTCAGGCATAGAAATTTCACCCCAGACTTAAGGTCTAGCTCGTCTCAGAAATATATACGTCATGTTCAGGCCCTTCCCTTCGCTACCCAAGTTTTGTACCTGCGAGTGTTCTCAGAGCTCCTGTGCATCAACACACAAACCCCTGCGCCACCAAGTCTCTCTCCCCTTAAGTGAGACTAAAAGCTGAGTTTATGCATTCAGTGCAGCCTGAAATCAATAACACCCAAATTACATCAAGACTGTAAAAGCTGTTGCTCTTTAGAGGTCCCTATAAAAACACAGGTCATCTTCCTTTATGCCAAAGGACTCTGATCTGCTGCAGGAGCACAGGAAAGCAGAGCTGCCAGTGGTCAGCAATGGCTCCAGGTCCCATTAAAATGCAAACCTTTCAGAAATCAAAGGCGGCAGCGATGGGACTGAGCAGGGGCTGTGAGCCGGGGGCTCTGCAGCCACCAAAACCTCCGCCGTGGTTCCGAGACCCATTTAACACTCACACAACTAAACCAGGGGCAAGGGACCCAGGGATCACAGTCCAGCACAAAGAACTTCTTTACTTCTCATCACATGCAATGTTGTGGGACTGTGAGAAGAGAAACACTGTGCTGTCTCAGATTAATTTACTCTGAGATATATTTAAAATATTACTGCTTCACAAATCTCCAAGTTGGTTTTCTCCCCGCTGCCCTCCCAGGTTTCTCATCCTTTCAACCCACTCCCCTCCTGGAAGAAGCACAGGGGTGGGACAGACATCAGGACTCCCAAACAGTCTCATGGAGTCCGGCAATCACCCAAGTGCCTCTTCCTGCAAAGTAATATCTCCCATATGGGAGGAGGGAAACCTTGTGAGACACTGAGGCAAACCTAATCTGCTTTACCGCAATAATAACCGTGGCAGACAGATAGAATAAAAATCCAGAGAGTCAATGGGGAAAAAGAAAATATTCAGCCTTCAAAAAATATACGACATGCAATAAAGTAAAATTATCCTACTGCCCCCGCCAACACACACAGAGGGTGAAAAATCAATCGCAGACCACGTAGCTTCTTTCCTCCTGCCCAGCTAAGGAAAAGTAAACACACGTCCCCTCCAAGTCCCTCGTGGGCAGGAGCGAGCCGCCCCACTCCGCTCTCCCCGTACCTTTATTCCGCCGTCTCACCACCCCGAGCCGGCACTTGAGCGAAACAGCGAACATCTTCCCAGCGCAGCCTCCAGCGCTCGCTCACATGGCTCTGTGCGCTTCTCCCTCCGCACCTCTGCCTGGCTCTGCGAGGGGCTGCCGGCTCCAAATTAATTTATGATTACTGTGAAACGGAGTTCTGCTTTGTGGAGTGGCAGAGGGAGCGAGAGGGAAGGGTTTTGGGGGGAGGATGGTAAAGACTGAGCTAGAAGGGGGCACAGACCCTTTCCAACAGTACTTTCAGCGTGGGGCTGTTCCGTCTCGTTATCTTGTCCAAATGAATAAAATCACTCATTGATGTTCATAAACCTATTGCCAGTCTCCTGCTTTTAAGGGCTGGAAATCTGGTACTACATTAACATATTAATTTGCAAAGTAATATTATTCCACAGCACATAAGGGTGCACGCTTGTACTTCACCAGAAAGCTAATCCAGACCACACCAAAGCAAAGGAGGTAAAAGCCCCTGATTTTATGGGACCAGTTCACTATAAACCAGCACCAGTCCACTTACTGCAGGATTATGTCCTGGCTACAGCCCCAGTAGCATTAAGTCTTGCCAAAGAAACTTTTCTGTAAATAAAACTTGTATCTTGAGAAACTACCAACAATGTCCCACAGACCTGAGAGCAAAGCCACCGCCCCAGGGACACATAAGTCACCTGTTGAACATCAGCTCCCCACATAACACATGTGATGTATCCCAAGTCCCACCTCCTACTTACAGGAGTGGGATGATGGACCATCTGGAGATTTGTGCTGGGGATGGAGCAGCCTTGGGGCAGTTCAGGGCTTCACTTTCAAACCAGCTGGAGAGCTTTTGTTTTTATAAGGTGTTGCATGTAGCAGAGGAGGGAGGGCAGGCCCAGGCAGCATCCCAGGACACAGCTGGCTCTCTTATTGAGCAAGAAAAAACATCGGGCTTATTTTGGGCAGAGCTACCAGGGAATTTAGGGGAAGGCAAAACTGATGCCTCACTCTTGGCAAGGGTCCCCATGAGGAGTCAGCCCCATACTAACCCTCACCAGGAGCTCGTGCTATGGGAGGAGACGGTGGTTTCTTTTCAGCTGTACCACCGGAGGGTCTGTGTGGGTTGGGGTGTTGGTGAGACCCAATGCACCCACCTGTGATGTCCAACAGGGCCTACCATGTGGGATAAAAAGGAGTTTGAGGGACATGCACAAGGACTCAAAGCCAGCATGACAGGGTAGATTTGGTGCATCTAAAAAGGTTCCTTAGTCCAGCCAGGTCTGGTGACCAAGGGGACATGAAAAACCAAAAGCCTGTGGGTTTTTCCCATCCAGTGACAAGACGAAGTTCATAGTGCCCAAGTTACTCTTTGTCAAATACAGGCAGCACAGTGGGGTGAAATACCTATACAATGTATTAAACACAGTGAAATAAATCCAACCCAAGGAACGGCCATTTGAGATACTAGATGAGATGATACAGTGCTACCTGTTCTTTTATTCAGCTTACTATTCTGATAACAATCTCATTTTTTCTCACATGCTATCACCAAAAAGCAGATTTCTAAAGGAATAATTCTCTGGAGTTTAGAATTTGTGGGAGAGAACAACAGTGGAGGTTTACCATTAAGTCTTTAAACAGCTTGGTCATATTCATTTGCCTTTTTAAGCTGAAGTAAACACAGACTTGTACAGCCTGACAGTGCCTCAAAACAGTAATTCGCAGAGCTTCCATAGGCAGAGTTTTCTCTGTGTTCCACACACTCTTCTGAGACAAAGACACTCACTGAGGACTCTGTCTGACCAATGTTACTACTCCCTATCATCTGACTTTTAGACCCAAATCACGCTGAGTGCAGCTCACAACCCTTAGCTGGCCCTTCCCACTGGGCTGAGCCTTATCCTGGGCTTTTGGCAGCTGAAGACGGAAAATATTCCTCGCTCTCTCTATGGGAATTCAGACGATGGTAGAAGCTCTCAGCTGCTTCTTACCATGGCCCCGGGGAGCTCAAAGGTGACTTCCAGGAACTCACTCCCAGTTTATAGAACAAACCCCCATTGCCAAGTCAGTCCCTGAGGGCTCAAGGCTGACCACAATAGGTGGACACTTGGGAGTTTACTAACACAAAACCTCTGAGCACCTTCTCAGCCAATATTTCTGCTGACCCCACAGGTGACTTAGGAGCTCACAAATTGTTCCCACAGACCAACTGCTCCGCTGCATCTCTTGAGGAGGCCCCCAAGAGACACGGCACAGAATCATGCACCCCGATGCCCGATCACAGCAGTGCTTTGCCATCCAGTCTTTGCACTTAATTTCCACTTAATTCAGGCTGGAAGGACACACACAGTTCGGTAAATTTAAACTCAAAGGTGTAAGTTTGGAACTGAATGAAAACGTAACACAGAGTGACCCAGAACGTCTTCCAGCAAGGAAAGGGCTAAAAGAGAACTGCTTTGAACGCGAGGCAGCATTAGCGGCACAGCAAACTGCAATCCCAGAGGAGCTAACACCAAATTTCAAATTCAAGAATTCCAATTACAGACCCTCAAAACTCAATAAACCCTCGGTGCTTTAGAGAGCAATCTTCACGTAACAGCACTAGAGATTTCCTTCTTGTCTCCATCTTTAAAACAGAGTTAAAAGGATTGTTGAGTGCATACATGTATATTAAGTATAGATAAATTTAGATGTAATGTATGTATGTAAAGGCCCGTACAGAAGATGAAAAGCCTGAGCGTGTTTGCATTGTGTGAGAAACAGGCATGTGGGGCTGACGATGGGATGAGGGATGGGGCCAGGCAATGGATCTCCAATTAATTTCGCTGAAGCTGTAGCAGAGGAATCTATACAGTTTTCCCAACCAAAACCCCATTTTGTGCCAGATTTCGCCTGCTTTCACAACGCTGAAGTCCCAGTCTACACATTAGACTGGAGGAACCGGTGCCATTTCATCTTCTCTCTAGGTTCATCACTGGGATTTGAGCACATTCAGGTGTAAACCTGAACATTAAGATCCAGTTGACTCTCCTCTGAGAGGCTCAGAGAACTTCTTTAGCCGGGGGAATTGCCTGGATGTCCCAAGAGAATTGGTTTTACCTCAGAGGAAATTCTAGTTGCAAACAAAACACAGCTGCTTCTCTTTGATACTGAAACAAGTGTGTTTTCAGCTCTCCCGCATATAAATCCAATCCTCATTTCAGCTGAGGAAATGACTGTGGGGACGCTGGTCATCAAGAGCACACAATAGAAGGAGTGAGAAATGCAGCAATTAAACTAAGAGGATAAAAAAGCATTTGTATAATGGGAAATCTATTACCATTTATCATGGCTGGTATTTGAAGTGGCTCTGCCAAGCCATAGAATCCATTGCAAATAGTGCAAGAGGATAATGAAAACAGATATAAACCGAGTATAAGAAAAATAAAGCAAACCACCATGTGATTAATGAATATACAGTAATCAGAATATATGTATGTACTGCTGCGTTTATCTCTCTGGCAATTACTACAATTTTATATAATGGCGAACTGTGGAGAAATAGTAAGGAAGAAAACAGTCTTCTATTCATGAAAACATTTAAAATAAGTATCAGAACAAAATTAAAGGAGCAGAAACTATTCAGAAGTAGAGCTCACGTTAAATTAGCTCATGTTCCTCTTGAAGTTGCCATACAGTTTGTTCCCTTCCTCAGGAATAATAATGCAAAATCCCATGTGTCTAATACATATCCCTAAAATTACACACTGTACTAAAACGTATTTTAAAAGGCAATATTTCCTTACCAACAGGTACAGGTATGGCTGAATGCATTAATGTTACAAATACTGATAATAATGCCTTTGCAAATTTGTTCAGATTATTCTCATCTTCTCTTCACTAGTTTAAAGGATGTTCCAACCTTACTTTAAATATGCTCAATTCTGTGTGACTATAGGTACGGTTAGCGGGTAGACCCATAAAACAGGTTCTGGGGAGAAAAATGCACATTTATATAGAGAGGTAGACTTCTCTTTTTTTCTTTACATTTGGTATTTACACATTATTTGCAAAAAATAAAAACAGTATTACCAGATACTGGCTAACAGGCTTTTTATCATCACTCTAGATCAGACTACAGTGAACTGGCTAACCGGTGTATGTCTTCCATTTAAAAAGAAACCACAATAAACACAGTTCACTATAGATAGTTTTGCTCTATAAGCAGCATGACTAACTTCTGATTGGAATAATTTCTGGTATCAGTAACAAAAGGTATGAAACAACTTGCCTTTTTACCACAGCGCTGTGTTAAAATCTTGCCCATGGTAAACAGATTTTGTTGGATAACTCTGTCCAGTAAAAATAGACAAAACAGACTGGCTAACAACAGACTGATGGTTTCTCTCAAAAATATTCATTCCATAGTGCATGTTAAGATACACCATTGCAATTAGCAGACAAGAGTCTGGGAGCTCTTTGAGAGCCACAGAAGAAAATAACATTGGCCAAGTGTGGCATTAAAGCATTTGGAGACAAAAAGCCTGCCTTAGATAAGCAATTAGGAGCAACGCTGAAACAACAAATTCAATACAGTTATGCCTTGAACCAAACCCAGGATGAGTTGATCTGTAAAAATCAGATATCCCAGAGACCCGTGGGATGCTATCAGTGATGAACTCTCCTACCCAATGCACAAATTCCTGCAGAAATACCCGTATCCCCGTGTAAAGCGGAACAGCACCAGTGAGCCAGGTGCTCACCCCACAGACTGAACAAACCCCCGGCTTCAAGTGTATTGCCTCTCAGTGCCTGTTAAATCAAACACGCTGCTAATAAGCGCTGTTAGTTCAGGGCAGGGGGTCACATTGAACCTGTTTCTCTTTGTGTGTTGACACTGTCAGTCACAAAAGGTTTGGGAGAAGATGCTCAGCCCACACTCACATCTGTCCTGCTTTAACTGATTACCCTTAATAAATTATTCCGGTGACAGCATGAACGATTAACAGTTTCATTGCAGCCATGCTCAATTAGTAGACAATTCCCAAAAGGAAATGGTCTAAATTACACTTTACAGGTACCTTGCCTGGTCCTAATTAGCACGGCCACAGTCTCCAATGGAGTAACATCAGGGGGGAAGCTTGATGTGGCACTATTAAGTTTAATTACCCTGACAATAACTTACAAAGTTGACAGTCTGTCATGAAACTGTGTCCAACTAACTAGACAAACAGGCCTCAGTCATTAACCTTCACCCTTGGAATTTTTACAGTTTCTTATATTCTGCATTCACGACTGACTTCTCTGACACATGCTCCGAGCATCCTGCGCAACTTTTCACAAACCCACCAGCTTCACAGAAGGCCATGTCACGAGAAATGCCACGTTTAATTTTTAGCTATACACAATCATTTCCCTGAATTAGAACTTCTCCAGACTCTTGACCCTCTGTAGCATCAGCTACAAGAAAACAGCAAGAGGCTCTCTGGAGAAATGCCTGGTTCTCACTGTTGTATTTGCTGAGACCATGAACGCAGCCGCGTGGAAGCACCACGGTCCCACAGTTTCAAAAGTACCACTCGTGGGGACTGCACCTCAACATAAACTCCTGAGATGCTAGTGGTTTATATCTAGATTAGGCTGAGACTGGAAACCAAGGAAGATGCTTTAAAGACAAGTGAAGGCCAGGGTGATGATGTCTTGCCACTTGTCCTCTCCATAATTCACAGCCCAGACTGGCAGGAAGGCTGACCATGTAGGATTTGATGGGCACTTTTCTGCAATTCAAGTGGGTGAATGGCATTTCGATTATGTCCCAAAGCTAAGAAGGCAGCTAATTTAAACATTCACATCTATGGTCCTTTCTTGAGCTTTCAACTTGAGCCCTATCAGTATTACTTTGACATCTCCTCCTATTATCATTATTTTATCAGCTGCCAAGAGCATCTCAACAATTCATGTGTAAAAGTATCCTTACATATTCTTCCCTGGTAGCATTTCAGTGGTGATGCTGCAGTCTTACCAGATCCACAGCAAACCAAAAGCTCGGGTGCTTGGTGCTCAGCCCATCTTTTTTTCCTGCTTCTGCACAACACAGAGTGTAAGAGAAGACAAGGCCCTACTTGGAAATGCTGCTGCTGCTGCAAGAGTAGTAAATAACAACTATTTAATAGGAAGAAAATATTGCATACATTTGGAAATTGGGTTACCAGAGCTGTATTTTCCCAAAGAGCAGTGACTGAAGTGGCACATAAGAAGCGTGGTTTTGCAGGTGGAACACTGTTGCTGAGATTCAGCCCAAGACTGTAGTTTATTTTGCTGGGAAATGCTGAAGTCATTCTTTAATAATTAAATGGTACAGCATGTTTGTTCAATCTGCGAATCCATGGACACGGCATCAGTCTTTCCAAGGAGACAGCTGAGTCTCCTGAAGCAAGAAATTAAAATAGTCTTATCTCCATGTGCTGTATTGCCACTCGCTCCGACTGCCAATTTACTTGGGAGAAGGAAAGTGTCTTGCAAATGCTGACTGCAGATGCCAGCCCAGACGGGGGTCACGCTGCGCCTCCCCAAATGTACTCCCAACAGTCTTCTCACTGTATTTTACATTGCTGTTGTGGTAATGAAGCAATTAGCTAGTAACAGCCAAGGACGAGTTAGCGTGCCAAAGGCCAAAAGTCATTTCCCTCTTAAGCGGGTTCTCATTACCCAGTTTAAGTGCCAGCCACGGCTTTTACTGTGAGCACAGTTAAAAGATAATTCACAAATCTGTTACTTACAGGGCACTGTAACCGCCCAGCCCCAAGAAAGAGCACAGGGAAGCTGCAGTCACTGCAACATGCAGCGTCGCTTTGCAATTAAACAGCCTCACTTTAGACATGTTATGTTGGGAATTTTTAAATAATCATGCAGAATCAGTTCCTGTTTCTGCTAGGAAATACATGTACCTTTTAAAGTAGCTTGTTCGTGCTGGTAGACTTGCTGTTATTGATATTTAGCAGCCAGTAAAAAAATACTTTGTTTTTTTTTAAGGAAAAGACTGAAAGCTCCAGGTTGCACAATTATTTAACAGTAGCAGAGTGATCAAGAGATCATAAGGACCCATGAACTGAAATTTATTATTACCATTAAACAGTGCAGCAATATTATGGTTGCTTTTATAGACCTCATCTGGGGACTTGTTTTGCCTGCATTGTACAAATGCTCTTGTATCGCGCTGAGTGCGGTTTGAGAACAAATGGGCCAAGAGAAGTAGAATTCTGTCTATTTTAAACTGTTACAGACAAGATTCCTTTTCCAAAATAATAGTGATAAAGGTGTTTCACCCACAAGAACAAAGCACTTGGGGAAAGAGTACATTTTCCATGTTTGGTCTCCTTAAATCAAAACCAGGTATCTGCCTTCCAGAAAGCCAGCTAGAAGGTTTGCTTTGGTCTTGTCCAAGTTACTAGGGATACACAGATAAAGGTTTTGGCCTGTTTTTTTACAGGACATCAAGCTAAATTAGCCTTGTCCACCATCAAATCTAATGACTACATCCACTGCCATGGATAACTGGCATTGCTTTCTTGTTTCGAAAACAGCCACACCAGTTTACTCTGGTAGAAAACCTGCCCACCAGTGGCTTGCCCAGTATTGGACTGGGGGCCAAGAGCAGAATAGGGAACTGTGCCCAGTCCTAATTAAATGCACACATCCACCTGAAAACTCGTCAGTAGTTTTTCCTACTTTAAGCATTTTCCATTCACAGAAGGCCTGATTTGCTCACCCTGTTTGACAGCAGGTGCCGATTTACCAGCCCCTATGGTTATCAGACCCAGAGCTGCACCATCACAGAGGTGACCCAACACTCTTCTAAGACTTGACTGCACCCAAAATTAACTAGAGACTTGCTTGGAAATGCCTAAATTGTAGTAATTATCATCATGATGGCATAATTAAAAATGGATGAATCTCACTGACAGGTGGTATTTTGGAAAGCACCATCAATTTCATGCTAAGGGAGATACTTTTCTTTTGCCGTCCAAGGGAGACTTCAAGAACTCCAGCTCTCATGTCTACTCTCTTCAAACCTCATTTATTATCCCTTTTTCCAACATAATTTCCTACCCCGATACTCTACACTTCCCTCATCCAGGAATTGCCACGTTCATTTGTCTAATTAGCAATGCCAAACTCAGCCCTTCACAATTCAGTTTGTACCTTATTTTACGTTGACATCTAAAGACAGTATCAAAGCTGCATTCTGTAGTCAGGGAGCCTGAAACTCTCACACTCTGTTTGCATTTCCTTATTAATGGATTAGTCCCATCAGCACGTGAATGAGCTGGAAAACTCTTTGCTCTGAAGTCCATGTTGATGCACCCTACGAGTGGGGCTTCAGATCGACCAGAGGACAGATGGTATAATGCACGGAGTTTTCTAAAACTCCTACGCTGCCCAGCTTTACTTGTTTTTTATTATTAATCTGGCCAAAGCGAATGTTGCAGAGAAGTTAATTCAGTACATGCCTCTGCTTCCCTCTGGCCTCCAGGCTCACCTGTGCTCGTCTCATCCACAGACTAATTCCAGATCCTGATGCAAAAAAAAACAGACTAAACCCAGCTTCTGCAGCTACTTGATAAGCAAGCGAGGTGCGGGTGGCATCTCTAACCATATGAGCATTTACATACTTACCCTTGAAAAAACCCGACTGTCTGTACCCTTACAGGTGTTCACTCTTACTCATTTCCTCAGTGCGTATTACAAGGGACCCCAAGATGGAAGGACTGCACTGAATCTGATCGCTCCAGGCCTCTGAAAGCTGGAACCTGCAGCTTGGATTTAGCTGCTCTCTAGAGCTCAGCATCATATGAAAGGTGAGAAAGACGCAAGCAGAAATTCATGGAAAGCTTAACAGTAAGGAAGTTTATTTATAAGGGCAAGATTATGCAGGTTTAAGGAACTCATCTTTTTCTTTTTGCAAATATTAGCCTTCAGCAAAGACATGAAAGCATTTGTCTTTAGTATAAAGAGGATATCACCAGCTAATTAATTTCTAGCACCAAACAGTCCAAATGAAGAAGGTTTAATTGCTGAAAATGCTGAAGCAGAATATTTTCCCAGCAAAATTTATGTTTGGTTACAATGGATTGATACTGTTTGATCAGAAGCTTCCTCTGTACAATTGCCTTTGCTGGAAGTTAGAGACCCCATAACCATTCATGATCGTTTTGTCACCTTTGGATCTCCAGCGTGTCCCAGCAATCCCCTTTGCACAGCCGCCGCAGGACGTGCAAGTGGGGTGTCCACCAGGAGCTATGAGCAACGCAGCTCCGTGAGCCTGTTAGCAAAGAGGGAGATCAGAAATGTTGAGGCTCCTCTTAGGAAGCACAGCTTTCTCCTTCTGCTGCTCACCACAAGGGAAATCACTTTGAACGGCTGAAAAAGGGCAACTTTCTAGCTCAATAGACCAGTTTATATCTTGTGATATGAGCATAACTGCTAATATCTGCTTCATTTACAGTACACTCACTACCGTAGGGCACAAGCGGGGAGAGGATTATTAGGGTCTCCAGCCTGTTGCCTTTCTCAGGATCCTTTGCCGTTATATATCTATTTATATATCCCTGCCTCAATGCTATTAACCCTGACTTCTTGAGAGCCACACATTAATCCCTGCCCTTAGGTTTTCCCCTTTCCACCAGCAACGACACTGTTCCCATTAGCAGAACACCTGGGGCAGTCTCAGAGCTGTCCCAGGACCTGCAGCAGCTTAAATCTCAGCTGCTCCACTGCCCTTTGCAGTCCAACCAGCACAGTCCTTAGACCACGACCAGAACCACACGGCACAGCTGACGTACACCCAGCCTGGTGCCAACGCTCTGCCAAAAGGATCTTCTTATGCCTTTTCTGTCTCTCTGCCTTCCCTGATGTACAGCCTTGTTCAAATCCCTTCACCTCCTGCATTCCCTTACTAAACAAATACATAATCTCAAGCATTTATTTAGAGGTTCCTCAAGACACTATTTTAGTTATCACCGCTTTTACCACACGACATCTTCACACTTGGGTGACACGGAGCTCTATGAACAGTCACATTTGAAGAAAAGAGCCATAGGAATACACAAATTGCTTTTTTCTCCAGCATCTGAATTTATGGCTGGAAACTAAACTATCAGCTTTACAACAATTTACAGCTGTACAACGAGACCCATGGGATATAAACAGAGGAGAGAACCCTGCAGGACAATAAATTGCCACAAACAAAACTGTCATCATGACACGCCTATGAGCCATGTGAAAGCAGCCCTGCTGATGGGACACAGTGGGGGGCATTTTGGCAGCTGCTCTTCTGCTGGCACGAGGTACAGGTGCCTCTTGCAAAGCAGGCAGGGGGGAGATGCCTGGCCCTGGTCTCCACCACCACCTGCAGGTCCTCCCATCTCCATACCAGGGTCTGGGACACCCTGCTGGCTTCTCATGATGTCCAGAGCAGCAGCGCCCAACTCCTGGTGATGAGACACTTCTGAAAGGTTATAAAGTTCCATCGGGTCCAAAGGCACCTAAAGCATCCAAACCCCTTGGACAGCCCAGCCATGTAGTTTTAGACTCTTTTATTGGTGTGGCACCACCCTGGGCAGGCACCTAAGATGTTTGTCTTCACCCCAGGGATCAGGTGGGACAAGACTGGTTCCAAGAGGAGCCTATTATCAATCCCTGCAGCTCCTGATCTCCTTCACCTGCCCAGGTTGCATCGCTGTGGGTCCCCATGTACCTCCAGGCCCCAGTGCTCGTGAACTTCAAAGCCAGAAGAAATGCAGAAACAATTCTGGAGAGCTCAGCCAGTGGCTTTACAAGGATGGCTTGGTTTTAATTATGTGCCTGGGGGATTTCTTGTGGGAGGATGAAGCAACTAGGTCTGGCATCACTTAGCAATGGAAAGGTAGGAGTTTAACACAGATGATCTGAAAGGCTGAGCAACATCCCTTGGAATGTATTTATTTAACCTAGAAGTTGAGTAGCTCTGTATTTCTAAGGTAGCTGATCCTGAGTGGAAAATCAGAAGAATAAGTGTATCTTAGCTTTCCAAGAAACCAGACCAAAAATAAATAAATAAATCAAATCTCCAGTGTAAATTTAAATTCCCCACAGCATGACACGTGGCTGGGATGTGGGTTTATATTCAGAACCGTGGTACAGTGCAAAGAGATCTGTGACAAACTGCATACACATGTAGGTCACTGACAATCCCTCCTCTCACACCAAATTTCTCCCCCTGTTGAGGACAATGTGAGATCTTCCCTTTGCTGAATCTGCCTTTCTGCTGAGACATCACAAAGCCAGGCAACTCAGCACTGCTTTGAAATGGGGGGGAACAAAACAAAGAAATCCAGAGACACTGTCCACAGGGAAATCCAAGGAGCTACAAGAAGATAAAACGAGATGCAAAGAGGAATCCTTATGAAAATGCATAAGATGTGAAAAACTGACAGGCCAATTAAAGGTGCTGAAATACAATCAGAGATTATGCCACTGCCGTGCCCTATTGTTCTCCAACCTCCTTTTGTTCCCTCTCCCCAGCATCCCTCAATCCGTCCTGCTCATCCCCCAACCAGCGACTACCGCACACATTACAGACCCACCACTGCTCGCCCTGTGTCTCTGCACAAATTGCCTGTTTTTCACCCGTCCTGAGCCAGCTGATGGCATTTCTGCTCTCTGTGTGCTGCTCCCGAAGAAGGCACGTGAATTCCGAGAGCCTGCGGGGAGCCGGGGCTGCGTGACCCTTCTGTAAACACCACGCTAATCTGTTTAAGATATTAGCCTCCCATATATGTGTTTTTAATAACAAAGGCAACATTTAAATGCTGCCAAGGTCTCAGAGAGACGGTAGCAGACGCAAAAGAGCCACCTCTACCATATAAACAATGGAAAATGCTCTCTTATCGTTTCATACCGCTAGGCCTCCAGGCTGCAAAATAAATGATTGCATTCATTTACATTTTATTGTGGAGATATAACTGGCTGGAATAACTGCCAACAGAGAACCCGACTGCAGGAATGCACTATTTTTCTCCCCATTTGCCTTAACAGATGATTTTTTTTCTGGCGATTCATCTCTATCACCATTGTCTAGATGGCAGAAGGGGCATTAACCTATTGCCTATCTTGAATTTAGGGGAAAAAAAGCCATTGGTTCAGCATTTTACAAAGCCTCAGGCTAACAAACTGTTACAGAGACTCTGAAAGAGGGGCCCTTCACTGAAAGCATATCCAGGCACTAAAGCCCAAAACTTTCTTACATAGTCACACATTCATGTGACACATCCCTACAAGCCACGTGGAAGTCAGCCCATGGGACACCTTCACCTTAGCCAGTCACTTGTACATCCCTTAGAGTCAACAGAGAGGAACAGGCGCTCTGAAGAATTCATCCTGCAGGTTTGAGATATCTATTTTGGATTGAGAAGCATCAATACATAGAATCATAGAATGATATGGGTTAGAAGGGACCTTAAAGATCATCTAGTTCCAAACCCCCTGCCATGGGCAGGGACACCTTCCCCTAGACCAGGTTGCTCAAAGCCCCAGCCAACCTGGCCTGGGACAATTCCAGGGATGGGACATTCACAGCTTCTCTGGGCAGCCTGTTCCAGTACCTCACCACCCTCATGGGGAAGAAGTTCTTCCTCATATCTGATCTAAATCCACCCTCTTTCAGTTTAAAGCCATTACCCCTTGTCCTGTCACTACATACCCTTGCAAAAAGCCCCTCTCCAGCTTTCTTGTACCTTTAGGTACTGGAAGCTGCTCTAAGGTCTCCCCAGAGCCTTCTCTTCTCCAGGCTGAACAACCCCATCTCTCCCAGCCCTTCCTCATAGGAGAGGTGTTCCAGCCCTCTGATCACCATCATGGCCTCCTCTGGACTCGCTCCAACAGGTCCATGTCCTCCTTATGTTGGAGGTCCCAGAGCTGAAACAGTATTCCAGGTGGAGTCTCATGAGAACAGAGAGGCAGAATCCCCTCCCTCGACCTGCTGGTCACACTTCTTTTGATGCAGCCCAGGATACAGTTGGCTTTCTGGGCTGCAAGCGCACAGTGCTGGGTTGTGCTGAGCTTCTCGTCAACCAACACCCCCATGCCCTTTCTCTCAGGACTGCTCTCCATCTATTGTCTGACCACCCTGTATTTGTGCTTGGGATCGCCCCAACTCATGTGCAGGGCCTCAAGCTCAGAGGCCAAGGTCCAGCCCTGGCCCAATCTGTGTAACCCTGGGCAAGCCCAGTAACATCTCTATGCCCCCCCATCTCCAGGTGTACGTGAAGCCATCCAGCCACCCAGGGTCCTGCAGGGCCGCCAGATGCTCCAGGATGGGGTCAGAAAAGCATCTCAACAGAATTAGGTGGGTGAGAAAGAAAAAAGAACAAGCCCATAAAATGTTCCAAAGCTGCAATAAAACTATTGCAAACAAACTACCAAATGTGACAGTGACAAGAACAGTGACCTACATTAGTATTTTCATCTTAAGTATGGTTTCATAAGCGCTTCATATCCCTTGGACACTGGCAACGCAGAATGAAGGAAGCTGAGCCTGAATGGCCGAGCACACAGCCCTTCACGTTCTCCTTTGCCGGGTCACAGCCACCAGCAGAGAGTTCAAACATGCTGGGGAGATGAATGCTGCAAATGCCCAGTTTTTATGTTCCAGGCTTCTCTCATTTGGCTTTTTTATAGCTAGACTAAAACTAGAATAATTTTCCGTGATATTGCAGCCACAGCATAGTTTGCTTGGAAGATAAAGGCAGATACAACAGACCTAGGTCCAGACCAACTTTGGCCCTAGCACACTTTTGCAGGCAACAACATCCCTCAGAAAAATGGAAACCTAAATTTGTCCATCTCTTATTGCTTTTCTGTTGCACAAGTATACATAATAAAAATCCAGGCTTAAATACAACACGACTTATCAAACAAAAATCTCAATAAGCTACACGTTCCCCCTGCCTTTTTAGGAACGCCATGGCACCACACACAGTCCCTGCTGTCCCCATTCACAGATGTGCAAAATGCAACCCTCGCAAGCAAGGAAAGGTTTGTAAAGGAGACCCAGTTCTCTGCCCTTACCGCTTCTCCCACCAATATTTTTCAGCCCTTGGAAAGCACAACAGCCATCACTGGCTGTAGGAAGCTCTCCCATCACGTAAGCAACGGTATCAAACAGGCACGTTATCCCCAGGCAAGCCGGAGCATCCCTGTTTCCTTACCACCAGTACAGAGGTGCAGGTGGCACAAACCACCCCGGTCACAGAGTTCCCGGCTCTCCCCTTCCTCCTCCTCCTCCTCCTCCACCCTCAGCTCCTCTCTCCATCTCTTCCTCCTCCTCGATGACTTCTTCAGGATCTTCAACACCTTGTTCACTTTATTCATTTGGTCTCACGGCTGCAGAGAGGGGATGGGATCTCCCCAGCTCCTGTGTCTCAGCAGCTCCAGTTCCCCGGGAAGGAGGGACAGGCAGAAGCAGGCAGGTCACTGGGAGGCACGAAAGCGCTCGTGTGTGTGTATGCGTGCGTGTCTCTGTGTCAAAAGCTTCTTTCCACCCAAAGAGAGTTTTGTGGGAGGGGGGAAGGAGAGAGCAGGCATTTCTTCTGCCTGATGACTTGGGAAAGCTCATAACTCACAGGGGCAGCAGATCTTGAACAGGGTTTTCAATTTCTGTTTTCAACAATACATGCATTCTGGCAGATTTCAAATGCTCCTCAGGCAAAAAAAAGCCAGCATCAGCTCAGAAAAATCAGTGACTCTGAAAGAGTTCTGGCTCCATTTCAAAGATTAGAAGTAGCTAATGCAGATAGCAAACAATATCTGCATCTATGAGAAACACTAAATATCTGGGCGCTCCATAGGAAAGAACCTGGACTTTCCTGGACTTACATAATTACATTTTCCAGCACCTTTCAGACATCACTTTCTCACTGACATCTTTGGAAAAAGGCAAGTAATATCCCGTTTCCTGCAGACACAGCAAGGTGAAGTCGCTAGTCAAGACACTTTTAGTATAAGCACTGAATACAACCCTACAAATAGCATCTTTATTTCCAAAGTCTAGACTCTCTAAGCTTTCAGGATACCTTAGAGCCTCTAAATGTCTTAAAATGACCCTCTGATGTTTTTAAACAGACTTTAAGGGACAAAAATGCACAGCCTCCAGTGTCCACCCAGGGCCATAGTTGCCCTCGGACACCCACCAAACCACTGAGAGAAGGACGCAAGAGCCCCATGTGAGAAGCTCCGACGTGACCTCCCATCCATTGCAACCTCCAAAGATGGAGCTGAGTCCCTTCCACTACTGCCATGACTTGAGATAGGTACTTATTACCCTGCTTGTACCCAGAGGAATTAGCAGCAGAAGCAGGTTCACTGATACTCATGTCAACCCTGGGCCAACCTACAAAGGTATTTGGATGCCCAGGTCCTGTTTGCAGGATGATCTTCCCTTGGAAAACTTTGAGAGTTGAGGTAGCTGGGGCTACATACAGATCCCACAGGACCCCTTTGCCCTCGGGTCCTGCAGAGCAACTCATCATTGTCCTACCTCCCACACGGATGCCAAGAAACTATCCACCATGACTGACTCCTGGCCATTTCAGGGAAGAAAGGTGATTTTGGGGCAATGACTGTCAGCTCAGGAAGAGCCCTCTCCATCCAGTAGGATGGAAAGGTCCTTCACCAAGCAACCACGTGAGGGACAGCCACAGCTGTGCCCAGCAGCAGGACTGGGAGCCCATTAATACGCCTAAAACTCCATTTAGAGCGATGTAATCAAGAACAAACCCTGCAGTAGACAGTATTAATGGATGTACAAATTAAATTATTATGCACTTCATTTAAGGCATTATAAATAGAGTCATTACCCTCACCACTGAGCAAGATGCAACCCACCCCCACCGCCCCCAGTCCGAGGCCAGCGCAGGGCAGACTGGCCCATCACTGATTCCAGCTTTAGTTAACCCTGTCAGGCCTGAACTCCCCTGCCAAGACATGGCCACAACAGCAAGCTTTGGCAGACACAGGCTTCTCAGCCCATTAAGGCCAATATTTTAATGAGACGCAGCCCCAGACAAGCAGTGCTGCGCAAATTGCACCACCCCAGGAAACCGTGCTGTTCCCATGCATCCCTCTGGGGCACAATTCTTCTTCTTCCACCTTTCTCCAGGGCATGAGGTAATTTGCACTACCTCATCTCAGCAGTTTACCACAATCGGAGCTGGCTCGGCTGCCCAGAAGCAAAGGCAGCTCTTCTGCTGAGCAAGGATCTGTCTGTCTCCTCCCCAGGGCAGGATGGATGTGGCTCCTTCCCCACACTCCTGCCCACAGGAAGCAGCCAAATCAAACCCTGCTCCTCATGAGTGCTCATCCCAGTTTGCACTGGTCTCTTCCACTTGTGATTCCCTTGTTCTTCGCAAGCGTTAAGGCTTTCACAAGCGCCCTGGGAAATGGGCAGGGTGCTCGCCCCAGACTTGCACAAGGGAGAAACCCTTTGCGGTGGTTCCCAGGTCAGGTATCAAGCTGGCAGCAGAGTCCCAAAGCGAAGAGGAAAACGCTGTGCAGGCAGCAGGGCTCAAAGGTGATGGGTCTATAATTCCTGCTAACACACAGGAGAACCCGACAGACTTCACCCCTAGTCCTGCTGCCCTTTGCTCAGGCTCCTTCTTTGCACAATCTTCAGCATCCTGGTATCCTTCCCCAAACGTTCCCTCATCTCCATCTCTCTGCCATCCCAGACTCCCTCCATTTCCTCTCCTTTCCTTTGGAGAACAGCTCTAATCCTTCATGTATTCCTCAGTGAGATTTATGAGTACAATTTCATTTTATTTTGATGGTTAATACTAGCACTAATGCTGCTGTCATGTCTACATAATTAATAATGAGACTAATAATGCCAAAACAATCCAAGAGTCACTTTATTGGTCTTCAGTGTCATTAGTTAGAGCTGCCATAACCAATTCAAGTTGTCGTCCATACTGAGTCACCATTACAACTTCTCCTATAAAAAACATGGATCTGGGGCTGTAATGCAGCCCAGACTCTCAATCCACCAAGCAACACAATAGAGGATCACGAATCAGGGTGATCCCCTTCTCATCTAATTAATATTTCAGAGACCTGCAGCAATACAGTGAGCTGCAGGGAAACAAGACAGCAGGGAGCAACATAAAGCATTCTGCTGAGATGAGCTCTCAGGGACAAAAGATGCAACTTGCACATCTCCCATGACCGTAAATGCCACTTGCACTCAGCCCATTCTGCATTTCCCTACCTGCCACAGCATTGTGTGGCCCATCACACACATGGAGAAGGAAAAACAGTCTGTGACGCAATGTCACTGTCTGCCTGAGCGTGCAAGTACCTGTAGAAATGCTGCTGCCTACAGCAGAGAGGTTGGTGCCCCCCATTCTTAAAACCTGGTTTAGCTGGGCACTACAAAAGGCAACAAGCCACCACAAACCACCCAGGCTTAGCTAGGCTACTTTTTCATGATTAAGTAATCACGAGATCTCATAATAACCTGGTTTGGAAGGATTTCTGCTTTATGGCCAGCCTGGCTGTTAATCCTATAGATTGCGCTCACACTGCTTTCAAAATTTATTCCGCAGTCAGGGCAGCAAGTTGTTCTCTACTCATGTGAAGGCTGAAATCACTGCCTCAAAGCACTAACAATTTACAGGGTGAAAATCCTTCAAAGCAACTCACTAAATACTGTGAGTACTGGAAACACTTTGGTTTCCATTTGCGTAATCGCACACTCTTTTCATGTCCTGTTCCCACTTAGCTTCACCACCTGCTTCTCACAAATTATCTGAAGTTGTTTGATTTGGTCAGAATTTAGGAAAGTTCAGTAATAACAGTTTAATATTGCTAAATTAATCCAAACTATTTACTTCTCCCTCCTTTTCCAGTCACAGTCCTAGAGTTAAAGTATAGCAGCTATTAAGTGTTTTCCAAAGCAAGCCACGCACGTTTCAAATTGGTCTCAATTTAGCGGTTTTATTTTTGTGTTAAATGATAGGGAACAGCATTAGCACAAGGGTCATTACATGAGGCAGAGCACGCAGCGGCTGCCTCTTGCCCAACAAGGCTGGAAGAGCCTCGTGCTCTGCTCCAGCCCAGGCCTCCTCCTCCTCTCTGTGCTCCTGTTCCACCCCAGCCCTGACAGCAGAGCTGTCCTGTGCCCCATGGAAGAGTCTGTGTTATTAGGTATTTCTCAGCACTGGAGCATCCCAGGTGATTTCAAACAGGAAAGCAGCCAATGCTCTTATCCTCAATTTTTACAAAACGTTGGTGCAGCGCATCCACCACAAATACAAAAGGGAGGGAGGTTTTCAGCAGGAAGACTAAGGGATGCAGAAACACAGCCCTATTTACCTGTGCTGGGCTGCCCAAGTCACAGCTGATGGATTTAAGCATACCCAAACCTCCGGCCTGGCTTTGGCAGGCAGCCCTCAGGTAAAACCAGACACATCCTTCTCCAGAATTGGTACTTGGAAGTAAGTTCCCAAAGCCTACAGGTCAATCCCCACATCACCAATGGCAATCACAGGTCTGCTGCAGCATAGAGAGATGCAACAGAGATTCCGTGTCCTTGTTCAACACTAAGCAAGTGCCTCCAAAACAAAGGCACACATCCTACTCCAAGCACTTGCCTGATCCTTCTCCACCACTATATATTTTGCTTGTTGCGTAAATCCGAGTTTCTGCTCAGCTTAGTGAAGCTGGCAACAGCACAAAACTCCATCTCACTTGCTGCAGTTATTAATGACACCACACAGCACTGCTGTTAGGCTTCACACCATGAAGTCTTCAACTGTTTTAACGCCAATCTGTAGCACTGACCCGCTCTACGCGTTTCTGCTGCCCCCCTGCCGTTTAGCTCCCTTCACTTGGATGTCTTCTGGTTGTTTCAAAGTCCACGAGAAGCTTTTGTGAAGGCAACCGCTTGGTGTCTCACAACTGCTGCATTTCAAGCAAATCAGCCTGGGCTTTTGGCTTTATTACAAAATACCGAACACGACAACAAATCAAGGCAACAAAGAAAGAGGATAACACTGGTTGGAGGTTCGCCACCTGTGCACAGCACCTCACCAGCTTGACTGCAGCTACAGAAATGAAGGTTGGGGACTTCAAAATCTTCAAGCAATGGAAGAGGGCAGGCCTGGCAGAGCAATTAAGGATTCTGTTACTTCCAACCACACATGCTAAACTCATGCTTAATTCAAGGGAATGTTGTCTCAGAATTAAAATTGCCACCCTTCCTCCCTTCCAAGGAAAAAAAAAAAAAAAAAAAAAAAGGCTCAAATGGCTTTAAACGTCTTCCCAATATTGAAAGCACCAGATGCAGATTTGGCTTTTTGTTTGTTGGTTTTGTTGGGACAAAACCCCACATATCTATTCAAAAATATCTGTGGATGAATAAAGGGCTGTAATCGCCATAGCGACAACAAAAAACATACTAGCCACATAAATATATGTCAGTGCCTGACAGCAGCCACGGCACTTTCACTGTAACAATAAGAACACCAAGACCAGGGAACAGACGGTGGCCATTTATCATGGGAAATGATTAAACATGCCTGGGTAAAATGTGGACTTATCTGACATGCATATTTTCTTATTTAGGAGGAAAACCAATTTCATTCACTCCTCCAGATTAAGGATTCCTGCGGACAGGACTCAGCTCCGATGAGGGCTGCAAGGGGAAGGCTGTTCCCAAATTCCTAACTGCTTTGCCCCTCTTCCCTGAGCTTCCACCCAGGGTCTCGTCTTGTGTGCAGAGCATCCCAACTGGCTCCTCACTGACTATTAATGAGAGTCTCTCCTGACCCTGAAGCTGCCATCCCCAGGGAGAAGCAGCCAGTGCTGCTCCTAAAACCCACCACCTTCTTCTTAATGTTCTCAAGAGACAGCACATGGAAATGAGGTCATGGGCTTATTACAGCTGCTCTGAGGCTCAGATTTGCCGGTCGGGTACTAAGGAAATTGAAACAAAACTACTCTGAAAAGCAAAGCACAGCAATGTTTCTGGTACAAGAATGTTACCGCACCAGCACCTCAGACAGTTAAGAAACAGAAGGAATGACATTTCTGCACCAAAATTCCCTCTCTCCTCTTTCTCCAGCCCAACTCAAGTCAAACCCAAACCTTGGTGTGATTTCCACGTGCTCTCCGCCACCAATCTGCCTTTGCTTCCACGCTGAAGTCATGCATCAGCAGGATGGTTAAGGAAGGACATTTCCACACCAGGCACTGTCAGTACAGATTATTTCACTCCTCCCTTAAGCTCCTCAGGGGTGTAATTTGCAGGAAGCCCAAATAAAGCAGATGTCTGAACCCCTCGGCTTGCAGAGGTAGGTATTACTGACGCCTGTCACCAATGGCACTGAAGTTTACCATATTCTCCACAGACATTTAGGTTCTGACCTGTAATCACTACAGATATGCCCAGGTGAAGTTGAAGCTCTTATTAAAAAAATAATCACTGCACAGCAGCTCCAGACAAACAACAGTTCCTGCTAAAGAACTTCATTATAGTAACAGCTTCCTGGATTTTATCAGGACTAGGTCTTAGCTCCATATTTCCACATTCCCATGCTGTTTCATGAGCTTGTATTTTCCTAAAACATGTCAACCCTGGCTGCTGGTGAGGGGCTGGCGGCCCAATACCAGCACTTGGTACCAGAACTTCAGGATGGAATAAAAGGAAGAGGTAAAGAGAATAATGGGAATGAGAAGATGGGTAAGTAGAGAGAGGAGGAACAGAAATAAAAGGGGTTTCTAATGAAGGATATGCTCTTCCAAAGGAGCGGCAGGTTCTAAGAAATCTTTTGATAGAAGCAGCTCCATTTTCATGGGCATCTAGAGGAGCCTTGGCACTGCCTCACTCTGCTGTGTTTCTCCAAGGTTTCCAAGTCCATGTAGCCACAATATAGATAATGCTCAAACAAACTGGGTTGGGGATCTGTCAGGACAATCTCAACAGTGAAGAGAGAGAAGAGGAGGGATGAAATCACTGTCTCATGGATCAGACGTGCAAGGACTCAGGATCAGATGGATGCTGAAGACTGAATGAGAAGCACATGCAGTTGGGTTTTCACTTCATATAGTACAAGCACCCGCCACGGTGGCCAAACTAACTGCGCGGTTCAGCAGTTTGCTCAGCCCTGGCTGACACAGGCACACGGAAGCACAGGGTTCCACGGAGCCACAGAGGCTGGATGCCCCAACAACTGCAAACTGGACATGATTTTCTTTAGTCTCCTACTGCCTCTCACTGAGGAGCTCAAATGAAGCTGACAAGAATAAAGCCAAGTTCAGCCAAAGTCCCATGGAAATGCCAGGCAGCAACTTACTCTCCTGGAAACACATTTCAGTGTTTGAATGAGGAATACTGTGAAATTTCAGCTTCCTGGCAAAATTTAAGTTTAGGTGTGTCATGATTCAGAATGCATTTTTTGCCCCACAAACCTCAGAAATGATTATGGAAATCAACTTCTCGGTGGGCTTTAATGCAAATAAACTTAACTCCAAACACTTCCTAAATCTCACAAATATCCACAGCAGTGACTGCTGCAGGCAAACAGACAATGCCACATCCACTTCAAGAGAATCTGAAGAATGCCCTTGTCCTGATGAAGAAAAAGCTCTAAACTTTTGGGAGAAAAAAAAAAATAAAAATAAAATAAAAAGGAATAAAGCCTGTGGCAGTTGAGACTCATTATCACCAAACAGCCCCAAATGGCTATTTCAAGGTTTCTGGCTGACTCAGCTGTCAAAACCTTCCATCCTAATCAATGTTTATAAGAGCATTTGCACATAGTGGGGCTTCATCCAAGTCAACAGTCCAGCTCTTGGTAATTAAACAGAACCACCCGTGATAGAAAAAATGCCAGTATTGTCTCAGTTAAGGAAAGATGTGCTGGGTGAGTCAGACCTATACATGGAAATGCTGTTTCCAAAAATTTCATCCACTGGAAGTTATTATGGAAGAGGATAAGGAGGAGACAGGGCTAAGTGAAAAGGAACAAAGCAATATTCCTAAACTTGGGTTGAATCCAGAAATTAATTTAACTGGGACATTCTAAGAAATGGAAAAAGTAAAAGGAATTTATTTAAAACTGGTATTTTCTTTTTTATAGGGCTTGGAAAACAAATGCAGCGCAATGAGGTTGTTTTTTTTCTCTGTTTTTGGAGGAGTTATTCTGAACGCCTGGGTGGCTGACAGTCTTATTTAACATTCAAGACCTACAGAATTCTGTCACTGAAAGCAGAGGATAGTCCTGTATCTCTCCATCGCACAAACCACCAGCTCAAGCCAGGAAATAAGAGAAGGCTCCTGTTGCTTATGGCTGGAGTAGCAAAACCAGCCCCAGTGCCAAGCGAGCTCGCTTTGCCTCGGCTGTGACATCTCCACATGCTGTACCCCTCTCCAAAACAGATGAGCGGCCTATTCGAGGCATGTTTATTAAAGACCAATCAAAGAATTAAAAATAGCTCCGCTATCCTCAGCTGAAAATTAACCTGTGGGTTGCAGAGTTTGGCTTTGATGTTACCGACCGCAATCCCTGTGAACAGCTGATGGACGGAGCCTGGAAGGCACCATCAGAAATCTGTGATCTTGACACCCACCCCAATGCACAACCGCAAGAGGGTCCCCTCCCTCCCTGCGCTACCAGCACAACATTAATTCCTGGTGGAACAACAAGCCCATCAACTAATCATGACAAAAAGCATTAATGACCTTGCCTTTCCTCATGCCAAGGCATTCTTAATGCACATAACCACTGCGAGTGATCGACACGGCTATAAACACAAGCAAGAAAATCCCAGTCAAGTGAATATCGCCCCATTATTCCAGAACTTCTGACAGCATCCCATTATGTCAGATTGCATTGGGTAAGGTCATATAATCCATCATAACCCGACTTAATGAGGCAATTAAAAACAAATGCATTTCATGGACAAACGGCTTGCTATATAGCCCTTCCCTGATTCCACTTGGCTTCACATTTTCTTAGGGGTGAAGAGTCCAAGACAAACTAAAAGGAGTAAAGGAGTTATTTATTTAACTTCCTTTCAAGTACACGAAGCATAAAAGTGATACTCTCCTTCAAACAACAGGTAAATCGCTATGTATCTGAGGGTGACAGCAGAAAGGTTTCCTCAGGGCTGAACAGATAACAAACAACAAAAGGCATTTTGAGCCTTTTTTTTTTGAAGTAACATAAGAGCAGCATGACAGCAAGACTTTACAGAAGGACTGAAATAAAACACATTCCAAAAGCATCACCACGGACTGGTACTGCAAACACACACAGTTCTGCATCACCGCAGCAGGACTACCCCAACCTGAAGCCACAGCACATCTGGAAATGCAGGGGTTTGCCTTTTTTGTTGTTAGGTTTTATTTTTCAGTAACGATAGCACAGGACACCCTCCTCGGTTCAAAAGGTTCCTCCTCCACCTGCACAGGAGATAAAGCTTCAGGCTAGAAGCACTTTGGCTACTTGGACACACAGAACCTCCCCCCTTCACACAGCACCCCTGTGAGTCAGTACATCTGCAGGCAATCTGTTTTTCCTGTAAAGCACGGATTATTAATCAGTGCAAGAGATAAGGCATCAAGCTGGTTGGGCTGACCACCTGGGATTATTTGTACTTTTTCCTCTTATTTTGAGAGAGAGAGTTGCACTTTTTGTTTTATTTTATTTTTTTAAAGCAGCATGTTGGATCTGGCTCCTTTACCTTCGCATCATCTGGTACCCTCAGGCGATGCACCCCTCACCGCCCGGGTCATTTGGAGAAGCACAAGCAGCCGCGCAACTGCTCGGCTTGTCCGAAACACCAGAAGTCACGTTACAGGCAATTAGTAGGGGAAAATTTAATTTGTCACTGAGGAACATGCACCCCCAGGTTCATCCATCGCTTCAGCAGGACACGCCAGCCAGGGAGCACCCGGGGACACAGGGACCTCGTGCAGCTTTGCTGCTGCTGTGGAATCACTGGTGAGAGTTCCCGGTGCTCTCAGTCTAATTTCCCTGATCTCAGAGGTGACACTAATGCACTGCTGGTGAAACCTGAGAGCAGAACTCATCCGAGAGATCCCCGACTCCTTCCTCATCCTGAGCAGCTTCAAAGAAGCAAACCTGGCACTCGCAGCTGCCAAAGCAACACAGATACAGAGTCCAAAGAGCCCTCAGGGCACGCACAGCATCCATACGTATGTGACACACCACAAAGTCACATAAACAGGGTCATAGCCATACTTAATATCCACTCTCAAATATAGAAGAGATAATTCTGTGCTGATACAGACCAGTAACAAACTGGGATTTGCTCATCCCGCAGAAAAGATGAGCGCTTTGTAATGATTCCAAAACCGAAACTTTCTGTCTCAGGGAAACAGAGGAGCTGAAATGGAACCCTCAGTCCCCTCCAAGGCTGCCTGTCTGTCTGTCTGTCTCCCCACTCCGAACTACGAGGCAGGAGGTGCTGGGAGGTCAGCCTGTGCCTTGCAAAAACCAGGAGGAGCTGCAGCTTTGCACAGAGTGCAATATATTTCTGTGGATGTAAATGAAATAGGCAGAAGCAGTTGCACATGCAGTGCACAGGGACTAACAGCAAAACAGGCCGTGGAAGAAATGTATTCCTGCTTCCTAGCAAAGTAGTTACTGCATTTATTTTGCCCAAAAAAAGAGAAAACTACAGAACTTCAAATGAGCAAGAATCCCTGAGTCCTCAAATATCTTCAGAGCTATTGAATTGGGTGACCTGAAAACAACTGCTCACTCAATAAATGGGATTTTTATAAATACATGTATCAGCAAATGAATATTTAATGTTTTCTGTACATATCAGTGTTCAGGGCTTGCAATATTTAAGCAATAAGACTTGTCAGAAAATGTAGTGGCCATGAGATAATTACATCTCTGGGGTATTTTGATGCACAAAGGGCAGACAAGCACAGTACTATGTCAGGATTGTGATTATGTCATGATTATAACATCTAGAAATATGTTATTGCCAGTAAAAAAAAAAGAATAATCTATACACGATGACCACTGCACGGCTTTCTTGGCTTAAAATAAAATAATGGTATGTTCTTTATCAAAAATAATAATGACACCACTATACTGGCAATGTTGTCATTGCAACTGACACAATATTTTCATTAGAAGCTGCTTTCTACCACTAAATATGCTATTAAACATACAAGAAATTCTCAGCCTATAACATATTTTCTCATGTTTGCCCCTGAATTTAGAGTCAATTATACTTCTTGTCAGAAGGAAACCATTTCAAAAGTGTTCCTTTTAGCCCCTTCTGATATTTCTGAATAAAAATAGATGTCCCCTGTCAGCAAAATGCTAACATATGGGCTTTAGGAAGAATTCAGTCACGCTTAAGTACTTTGATGAATCAGGACCTAAGACATTTTTTAGATACCGTAAGCCTAATTCTGCCCTCCTTTTATGCTGGTGTCAATCTAGACTAACCTCATTCCCTTCAACACAGCTAAATCCAGACTGACATCAGCACAGTCAGACCTGGCTTCCTGCTCTTTTAAAGGCTTCCTCACTGCAAAACCCCAATAAAATTTGTTGCTAGGGCAAACATCTCTCTTGAAACTCCTGATGTGACACAGTCCTACCTTGCAGGTCCAAGGCCTGACCGGGGCTGCACGTAGGAGAACATCAGGAGACACCATCCATGTACAAGGTTTGCCAGTGCTGCGGACTATCAGCAAACATTTTACTTTTTAGGACCGCTGCCAATCTGAGCCTTAGGGAAGGCTTATTTTATGCAAGAGAAAAGCACTGATGTCCAGGCTTTGCCAAGCCTGTTTTTCATGGTGGATCTAGATGGAAAGGGTCTGCACAGGAGGTGGCAATGGACCCTCCACTCCCCCTTTTCTAACCCAGGTTTTTGCAGGGACACGATCAGCCATCCCACGCCAGAGGAGAGCGATACAACCAACACCAGCGCTATGCCATGAGGAGTGGGTTCAGCTGTTCAGAGGAACAGAGCTGTGATTTCCAGGAGTGATTCTCCCTGCCCTTATAAATAAATGACTTACTGGCTCTTTGACCAACAAACTGGTACTTCCCATCCCTTTCAGGGTGATTTTCACCAACCTTCTGGTGAGTTGTAAGTCACATCCTGAGCAGGTGAGAAAAGATTTACAGGAGCTGCGTAGGAAAAAGCAAACAAACCAACCACCTACAGCTTCCTATAGCAGCACAACAGATTGCAAGTCACAAAAGAGAACAGCAAGTGTGCCCGAGATGGTTTGGAGACCACAGTTATTGCTTTTTCAAAACCAAGAGACTGGGACAAGCCATCCTAGAAAACGAGACTGGAATCTCAGTGGGTTTCCACCCAAATAAATAGAACTAATACAAGGGACCAGGCAGAATCCAGGAAATTTTGCAGACAGACAAAACAACTTAGTGCCCTGTCCCTCTCAGCTCTGTCCTGTTCCTTTATCTTTGATTCAAGATAAGTTCCCAAGAGTATCTTGCACAGAGAAGAATAATTTTGCAAGATACCCTGCCAAAACAATGAGCAAGAACAATGGCAACACTTTTTTTTTTCTGTGAGAAATCACCCCAGAAAAATAATATTATTGCAGAAAAACATTCTCTCTTAAAGCTATTTTGTATGGGGAAGGCATAAGATGACACACACACACACACAAAAGTAAAACCTTCCTATCTCCCCCCATTTGCAGTTTGCTCAGTGCTGGAGTTGAGCAAGTTGGGGGTTAATCCTGCAAGGCACTGAGCAGCTCCTGCAACACACCTTAAGACTTCACACCCCTAATTAATGATTAATTAGGACAGCAAAGTGCTTTGCCTTCTCCATTGAAGTGAAGAGAGTCCAGCTGAGATTCAGCTGAACAGCTGATGTGCTCAACATGCTGGAAAAACACGCCTTGCATGGAGCGGGCTCAGATCGGGACTGAGGAGGCACCGCAGCACTAGGCCACGGGGACACGACCCGCTGGCAGCCAGCTGGCCCCGAGCAGCTCTCGCTGCCCATACCCCATCCCTGACCACTCCAGATTGCACATGAACACCACACAGAAAAACAGAACCGAGTGCAAGAATATTAGAAGTATAAACCGAGTGATGAAAGCCTTATGAAGGGCACATTTAAGAGTGGTTTTACTATCTTAATTCAGCCTCTGAGTGCATAAATATGAAGGGGCACATTATTAATTATAGGATATGTCCTATTTTTGACTGAGGATCTCTTCTTCCCCTTCAGTGGTTTAATGGTGATTAACCAAACAGGCAAGCCCTTCCACACACTGATGAAACCACAGAGCCACAAGCTTCTCAGTGTCCAACTCTCCTCTCCCCAGCCAAAGCTGCTCTAAATCCCGGTTCCTGTGTTCCCCATGGCCACGCCACCCCTACAGCATTAATCACCGCAGCATCCAACTGCCTCACAACTTTTGAGTGATTGACCTTCACGATCCTCCTCAGAAGCGAGGAGGGGGTTTCTGCTCTCCTCCAAGAGCATCCCGCTGCACATGGCCACAAACAGCCAGAAGAGATGGTTCTTTTTCAAAATCCCATTTTGACACTTGAGAAGAGATATATAAGAAAGTTCAACCTTGCCCTTGTTCTGGCCAGCAGCGTACAAGTCAGATAAAAACTGCTGCATGTGGAACAGAGCAGGTTTGGAGACCCTGCGCTTGAGCAACACTGAGACCGTACACTCTAAGAAATCTTGGCTCTGTGCATGCAACTAAACAAGTATTTTTAGTCTGATGGAATATAGGCCAATGCGTTCCCCTTGCTCTCCTCCCCAAGAGGCACAAAACATTAATTCAGCCATTTCATTAATTCAGATTTTACACATCAAAGTGAAGTGCTCTGGGTTTGTTTCTGGATGGGACTGAAGATGCTCCCAACATCAGACCCTGGTGGGAGAGGACATCTGAGCCCCGGTGTGAGCCCAAACACCCATGTGGGCAATGACTGCTTGAAGATGGCAAAGGCTGCCCAGGTGCACATCAACCTCTTGGGGATCCTGAGCTGAGGAGACATTAAGGAAACTATCCACTAAAAAGAGAGCGAATACAAGTTCATTTCATTTTCTTCTCCTTTTTATGGTTCTCTTTTATTATGATAATGTCAGGTAACGACATGCTGCAGGCTGCTCATGCCCTGCCATACAGTGAAAGAGCCCATGTCCACCATGCTGTTTGATTTCCCACCTCTGCAGAAATACTGCAAGAGTAAATGCACACACCACTATCCCGTCCTCTCCTCCCAGATCACGGCTCCCCTGTGTGCTGGGAGATCCTGTCCAAAGAAAACTTCTCCTGCTGCTGCAAGGCTGGGCGAGACTCAGCACAGGAAGATATTAGGAGAAGATACACAGGCAGATCTGGAAAGCAGTGAAATCCAAGCACAGGAGACTCATCCGTCACAGAAAGCATTCAAATACGTATGTATATTAAAAAAAAGGCAACTTATTCATCACACCTGTGTACCGTCAAAAGGACAGGCTCCTTGTGCCTGCTGAACATCCTGCATGCTCTGCAGTAACTGCACTGCTCAGTGCTCAGATGGGACAAGAAACAAGAAAGGCTGAAAAATACCTTGAAATGGGGCAGCTGCTTAGAAAGCGAGAAAACATGGTTTCTTCCAGGAGACTCCTGAACTCATCATTTACTTGTCTGCATGAGGGAG
>NW_028114933.1:0-22133 GCF_964273445.1 Streptopelia decaocto
GGACTGCCTCACTGCACTGTGTGGGTGAGTGATAACTTACTTAATAGTTCTTCACTGCATAAGCGAGTGTATTTTCCTTGCCGAAATCGGGCAAGTGTATTTCCTTGCCAGATAAGCGAGTGTATTAAATAATTCCTTGCTTTAATATAAGCAAGCATTTTCCCCACTAGACAAAGTGAGTGTATTTTCCTGGAGTCAGGGACGGCTCTGGCGTTGTTTTTCGTGAGCCACGTGTATGCACGCTGTGGATCTCCATTGTTATTATTTGCTGCACCCCAATAATTTCCTCAACTGATATTCAAACCTGTATTTATGTTACTGGAGTGCTAACTGATTGCATAAACCCCATTTCTTACTGGTTAATTTGCTGCACCTTTTTGACCAGAATAAAAGTTTGGTTTGGACCTTGTTGTTGTCTGCCTAAAACTAACTTTGGGGTGCCTCCGTGACAGTACTTTTTCTGTGTCCAAAGAGTTCTGTGCTACTCTTTCACCCACTTGACAGAAGATATCTGTCATGAGACACTAAGGCTTATTGCTTTTATTACCATTATTTTTAACACTTTTATTTCATTTCATTTCCCTAAATACTACATAGCATAAACAAAACTATTCTTAGCCCTGCTAAACTCTCTGAACAAACAAAGGACTGTATTTTAATTGTATATATTATTGTACTGGAAAATATTAAAGCCTGAATGATCACTTTTAATGACCTTGAATCTGAAACAGATCGACATTTAAAACAAATTCTAAGTTGCAGAATTTTAAAAACTTTCTCTGCTGTTTCAGTTCTCCATGTTTATTAATATCACACTAGGAAAAATCTTTACATTCATATTTCTTTCAACAGATACACGTCAAAATCATGTCCTCCAGCTGGTGAACATCTGTCATAGTTGTGCAGGTTCATCTTAGGGGACACAGAATGCTCAGCATTTCATTTGGGGAATGATACTTTGCAATCCTTAGCGATATTACTGGTGACACTGTGAATAGCTGCTGCAGGTCATGCAGCTGGGGGGTTTTAAGCATCCCTCGTTTCCAACTGTCTAACATTTTTATTTTTTATTTCAATAGTTATGAAAAAGGATGGTATCTCAGGGCACTATATAAAAACAGTCACCTAACACGGCTAATAAATACACTTTTAGGTCATAACAATGCCAAAACAATTTTCCTTTATGCACCACTGTTTCTCGCATGACCAAACAAAACTAATACTTAGTTGAAACATTGCCAGACTGAGGTCAAAATGAAGTTGTGCCCAAATTTTCAAAACCATGGATGATATGTGAGTTGAGAGAAACCTTGATGGATCTAAATGTATGTAAGCGCTGGGGTTTTTTGTGCAGGGAGAAACTGAAGGAAGTTATTAATCTATAGACAGATAAAAGGAGTCATCCTAAAAAATACAAGGCACACACAACATCATTCAAGAGCAAAAGTTAGGTGGTCATCACAGAAATTGTCCAGGAATCTGAATTTACAGTCCTGATTTATTTATTGTTTATTTATTTATTTATTTATTTATTTATTTATTTATTTATTTATTGTTACTGTGTGTATGCCTGCTTGTGGAAAATTGTAAAGTAGAGACGAATTATGCCTCTGACATCAGGAAGACAACTGCAAACTAAGCCAAGGCTGAGAGTGAAAACATTAGAGGTGAGTAGAAAAGAGAAAGACATTGCTTAAGTTGACTTGGGCATTGTGCTCATTTCATTAAAAACTGAACAAAACATGGCTTTGCTTGGTAACAACATCATAAAACAAAACAAAACAAAAAACCTAAAAAACAACTTAATAACAAAACCAAAAACCACCAAACAAACCCCACCAAAAAAAAAAAAAAAAAAAAAAAAGAAACCAACCCAAAACTCTGCTCTAATATAAGCAATCTGTTCGATTTGGAATTCTGGTGACTTTAATAAAAAAAAATAAAATGCTCATTAGGGAGGTTAAAAGAGGCAGAGAGGATCCATGTAATCCATCAAAGACAGCTACTGTCTATCTGAAATCAAGAGTCACTAGCTACATCTCTGTGTAGCTAGTGTAGCTACACCTCCTCCACCTGCCTAGGAAACTCAGGAAAAGTACAGGAAAAATGATTGGTTTGGTTTGGTTTGTTTTTTCTTGCTTCTTGTTTTTCCCAGCAATTCATCATCTTTTTTTTTTTTTTTTTTTTTTTTGTCAGCAAATCTTTGATGAACTCAGTAGTATTGCTGCTCACTGTGCAATCTGGAAAGCAAAAGCACAGATTACATGGAGGATGGTCTGCAATTTAGCCCTTTAGACACTTCCTTTTCTGATTGGTATATTCCATGTGCTCTGGCCAGAAATCTAGTTGTTCTCAGAGAGGTTTCTGCCACTATTTTGCTGAAGATTGAAACCCAATTCTGCAATCTCAGAAGTGCAAACTTGCTAGCTAATATTTAAATTAAGCTTGATAAGTAGTTTCCATGAAGTAAGCATGAGTAGTTCCATTATGTGTCTATTTTTAGAAAGTATCCCAAATCCCACTTGCACTAGTGAAACTCTCTCCTGACAGCTACACTGTCATTCAAGATTTACAAAAATATCAATGAAGTCTTAACCTGAAGCTGTGCCACTCCACTGTATTAATATTTCTGAGTTTCTATTCTAAAACATGATAGAATTGTGTTTGCAGAGTATCCACTGACATGATAGTTCTACAGAAGATTATTTCAGATGGACCTTCATTGAACTTGTTCAATTTTCATAGGGTGAGTGATATGTAATCAACACCCCTTCAAGGACCTTGAATAAAATTACAATTTAATTTTTGATAATCCATCTGAGGTGATGTTGGAAGTCCTTCTTTAACATATAGGTAAACAACATCTGAAAATTTGCATTTATTTTTATAAAAATTTAAAATATATCTGACCCAAACCTCATTGGAATCAATGTGAACTAATCTAGCCAAGCTGTGTCTTTCTTAAAGAAAAAAAGAACCATCCTTCTTTAAGGAATGAATGGTTCATCTGCCTTGTTTTAGAAATCCACTTCAGGGTAAGACAAATCATCGCTCTGATTCTATTGATTAGATTACCATTGACTACAGGAAGAGTTCAGGGTGAGTAGGTCCAATAGAGACAGGAACATTTAGTCACAGGAATTCTACCTCTTATGCTTATATACCTAGAGGTAGGAAAGATCTGGCCTTTCCTAATTGATTCATGTTTATAAATCAGCTCAGCTATAATAACCACCAATCAGTTCTACATTGCTTTAAAACATGTAATCTTGAAAATTAATATGCCTTTTATTTGGTACTAGGTGAGTCAGCTGTACTATTTTTCAATTGAGTAGTTCTGTTGGTTTTATGCTAAAAATAAGCAATGACAGTAAAGATTTCAGCACAGATTCGACTCAGTATGCAGATAAAGACAAGAGATGTAATTTATTATCTGGTCTTTCCACAGACTTTTACTCATTTATCCAAAAGTACTCAGTGTCTACATCCTACCAAGAATTCTACCACAAAAAAAGGTTCATTTTCTACTGGTGAAAAAAGTAGGGTGATGGAGAGATATTAAAGAAAAGGAGAAACAGAAGATATACAGGTGAGAACCAAACTCTGGTTTAGACACAAAAAGTAATAAAAAGTGAAAGGCTTAAGAAATCAAACACAAATTCATTTTGAGTTAATAACATCAGTATATATCTGCTGAAAAAATCAACCTAGTATTATAAAAAATGAAGCTATGCTACCCTGTATGTAGTATCTCTGGCTTCTCAACAATCCAGAAATTTACATTTCATTCTTTTTATTTGTCTAGTGTTAGAAAGAGGGAATATAACCTATACACTGCAGTCTTGATTCCATACATTTTATTTTGCTCTAGTTAAAAGTGGCCCAGATTTTCAGCTAGTATTCACTGGTAGACTACAAAAAAAAATGGTTTAAAGGTTTACTGACTTACACCTCTTGAAATATATGACAAATTATTTTTCTGAGCAAAAATACAAATTCCTTGTGGTACACCTTTGACCTCATAAAAATAATGTTTTATTGTTCTCGCACAAGAGTATATCAAGATTTTTTAAAAATATTTCTTTGTATGAACTTCAGGACCACAAGTCTTCTAACGTATTAATTAACATTTTAACCAACAGAGAAGGAAAGTGCAGATGGATAGAAACATTTCATGATTTGAGCCTGACTACTTTGTATTTTCAAGACCTAGGCCACATACGAAGTTATTTTGCTGGAAGAGTCCGTTTAAAGTCTTTGATAACATACTTTTCATCACTTTCTATAACACCTTTTACTCAGGATAGTTTATGAATTATTCAGTTAACCTAAGGAGAGGTAAATTGCCAATTTGTAACAAAAGTGGAAAAATCTTTCAGTGTGTGACCATGAATTGCTAGCAGTAGCAGGCCTGGTGACTTGGTAACTTAGTACTTTCTCATTGCCTAAAGAAATTATCTATGGCTACTTATCTATGGTCTCTCTTCAAAAACACAGGCATAATACTTTATAAAATCTTGGGGTTTGTTGTTTTGAGGGCGTTTGTTTTGCCCTGCAGGGATTTCCTTGTATTTTCAGTTTCTGAGTCAGAAACAGTATAATACCAAGTTTCTCTTGGAGCCTTCCCATTTCTTTTAGTTACCATAGTTTCCATTGTTTACAAGTTCCCACTGTTCCATAATGTAACCCACTCAGTCTCAAAATGGTGTTATTATTCTGGTATTTTATTCTTAAATCAATTGTGTTTTTTTCCAAAATGATAAAAAAGATTGCAAAATGTATGTCTCCGTCATTTCCTTGCATGCACGCACATGTACAATACCAAAAGAATCTGAAATTAAAGAGTTACAGATGCTTGTTATATCTTTTGCATGAACAATAAGCAGATAGCAAAGCTGCATAAATGTCTTTTTACTTACTAATTACAACGGTGACATTTTCAAAATCACTTCAGGCTGACAGTGTAGCTGTTACAAACCCACTTACAAAGTAAGAAAACAACGGCTAAGTTTCCAAGTCTCAGACACATCACACGGTATTCACATGTGCAGGCTGACCTGCCTTTACAACATCCAGCATGGAATGACAGGCATGCTGCTGGTCTACGTTTTCCCCCCCGACATCCCCAAAATACCATAGAGCTCATATCTTACTGTTTCCTTTTTGATTTTGACAGACAAAAAGCATCTAGGAGGAGAAGATGTATGCAGATGTAACTGAGACAGAAGCTCAGAAATGCTTAATTTTTGCCCAGATTTCTCTGCAGAGTAAACTGCTCACTTTCTTTCACTGGTCATTTGTACATGCTTGTATCTTCTACTGGCAACAGGGTCTGTTTGCTTCAGTTCTCCACCCAGCCCTGACTTCTGCCCAGGTATTTCTCTCCTGGTGCCTGCAAAGGTCATTTAACCTTCTTTCCCCGACACTATGGCTTATCTCCAGCCATTCCCATTTCGTACCACACATTACTTACCTTGAACAAAATTATCGTCCTCAAATGTTTTCGACTGCATTTCCCCCAGGTGTCTCAAAATGCCCCTATAACATCTATATACACATTCCCGGAAAACTTCACTATAGTTCAGCCCCTCCATGCTGCCTTCTCTGTAGCCATCTATTCCCATCAGTTATTCAAGCATTCTCCTAAAACCATACATTTTAATTTTCCTGCCCCTGAGATAGCCCTCAGCTACTTCTCATTCAGTTTCTATCCACCTACTCTACATAATTCCTTATCCTTCTCTTGGCATTTGATTAATATGTAGTGTATTTCATATTAGCATAGTACTAATCAATTCCAAGTATAATGGTTAAGTATTAGCTAAATTGTGCATTCTCAAATGCCTTACTTTAAAAGCTGCGAAGATGAAACTTTTAACTCACGTAAGTCATGCCACCTCCCAAAGCCTGGCTCTGAGATATCTCCTTCATTGACTCACCCCCTTGTAAATAATTTCCCTAAAGCGTTAACAAGGAGAATGATGCCATGTCCTTTGTGACTGGGCCAAGATCTTCTCTCTCAAAAGCTGTGTGTATAGAGTCTAGAGAAATATTTGTGATGGGGAGTGGAAAGTCAGTCAATTACAATTAGTAAAATTTTCATCAGTTTATGAAAGAAATTAACAAATACAGTATTTTCTGCTTTTTTATAAGATAAAAGAGTACTCAGAACTCTAAAACTTCACTTTTTTTGGTAACTGCAGTTGAGTAACTGTGGAGAGAAAAAAATCACAATTTGTGACCTGTGGATTTGGTTTAGATTGTGCAGCTGTAAAGGAACAGTGTGACTATCAAATCTATGCAAGATTACAACTATGCAAAATAGAGTGGTTTCACTGACTAGGACTGCCACCAAACTTCCTTTGGTCTACGCAATCTCACAGCACTCCCATTTCTATAACAGCTAAAGTTCACATTTAGTTACAGTCAGAAATCTGGAGTAACTCCATTACTCACTTATATTCTGTTACTAGTATAATAGTAGAATTTCAACTGCTTCCTTTACGACAAAATAAACCACAGGTGCTTGTGTCTGATTTTTGTTCCCAGCCTAAATATTGTATCTTCTATAAATGTAGGATGCAAGGGTATTTTTTTTTTTTTTTGCAAGATACATTAGTCTCAATGAACTTGTATTTTAACATTGTAACCAACCCCAAATAGCAGAAATGTTGAATTTTCTTTAAAAGTATTACAAATTTGTTTCATTGGTTTATATTTGTTTCATTGATATATTAGATAACTAAAATCTTCTTAAGCTTGTGCTGTTCTTGGAAGGGTTAGGGGGTGGAAAGAGGTTGGATTTCTTTTTTTTAACCTTTTTGATTTTGGAGGTGAGGTTGTATGAATGGCTTTGTGAATATTAACACAATTCTATCTAAATTTTCTCAAGTCAGGTGTGAAGCCCCCTGTATTAAAGATTCCACCATCACTGAAAGCAGGACTATTGTGCTTCTTACTGAGTTTTGGCACATTGCTGTTTCCTTCACAAGACAGCCTGCAAATAGGACACCCATCCTGGAGACTGGCAGTTCATTTCAGAAGCAAGCTAAACCAGGAAAATCGATAGAGAGCTCTTCTAACTTAAATGCCGTCTTTAGTATGAAAAGGATAGCAGGTTACAAATTAGTGTTGCAGCCTCCTTGGCTTGATGGTGACACCAGTAATTATCAAATATTCTGTGTCCATGCTTCTGTATATGTAAGACAGAGAGGGGGAGAGAGAGACAGATGTGGAGAGTGGCTAGAAGGTTCTTGATAGAAAAAAAATAGTCTTATGCCTAAGGGAGGTAAGCAATGAGAAAAATAGAAATTCAATCTCCTTTGCAAAATATTAATTACTTTATATTACTATTTTTTAATGTCATGGTAATAGTCTGACTGCAAGGTCAGCAGTCATTTCCACTACTGACAACCTCATGATATATAGAGATTTTTTCCCTATTGCTCAGTGTCTGTGTGGATGAGTAGGCCAGCTGACAGCTTCATGTAAGCCAATATATAACTTCCAAGCAATTTTTTAGCCGTTCATCCCAAAGTTAACTTACTCAGCAAAACAACCTTTCTCATGCCCTAGAACATGCTAAGTCCTATCAGTTGCAATGAAGAAGAAAGCAATTCTCTCTTACAGTAATTTTCATGGGTATGGTCACACATTAATCCTATCACGCTGTCAGTACACAAGCAAAGCTTATATATTTGCTCTCTTAATTTAGACGATTCTGAACCTACCAGCACCTCACCTCCCAATCCTCTCAAAGTGTAGGAAAAAAAAAAAAAAAGGAGAAATAAAAAATTTAAGACTAATAATACAGCAATACAAGAAAATCTGCTAGTATAATTTCCTTTGGCTAATGTAATTTCATGCTGTTGCTATAGGCTTTGAGGAATTTCCCTCCAACCCATCATCTTCTAAAGACCTGAAACCTAGCTAAACTACTTTTTTTCAAGGAAGTGACAGTTCAGATTTGGCATCAGAGTAAAACTAATCATGATGTCAGTAAAATGAGTAATGAAATGTTTCATAGGCAAAATCCCCAAAATCAAGAGTTTGTCTACTTTGAATAAACTTTGAAAGATCACATTAGTACTGAAAACCTTCCCTACAGTTTCAAACCTCCAGATTATTCTCTCCCTCCCCATCTTCCCCTAACCCTTCTTACATGTGCTGCAAAGTACAAGACTAAATATACCATTTTTCTGATAGTCACTCTTTGAGAAATTATTGCATGATTACTGTATTCAGTTTCTACAAATGTTGGTATTTTTCTATTTTACATTTTATTCACATATGTGTAGTTTGCCAAAGAACCAAACTGTTAATTATTTACAGTAGTAAAACAGAAATATTACTTTATTACTGTAACACATATATATTGTGTGTTGAACAAGAACCTTTGCATTCTGACAGCTACACTGAAATGGATTAGGTTCACAGGTCAGTTATGCCTGAGCAATTAATTAAGAAGCTATCCCTTTTTTAGCTGTTAATTACCACCACCCAACTGAGATGCCATATCTGACTGCATGAACACTCCCTGTAATTTAAATATAGTTAAGGTTAAAAAGGCTACCTAAACTCACCACTGAAAGCAGTTTAAAACTCTTAATTAGGGTTAATCTCATCAACTTCACAGTAAAAGTCTAAAAGTGCTAATAAAGACAGGACAGGTGGTCACTGTTAATTAGGTAAGGAAAAATAATTCCATTCTTGTGTAACTGCAATAGCCTGGTATGTCCCACAATATATCATCATACTAATTCTACCACAACGTCCACATAAATGCTACTTGAAGACTGTTTACCCTTCACAAATATAGTCAGTTTCTGGTTCTAAAATACATGCATTAACATAAGAGCCATAAAAAGCTCTCCAAGACTGGACTGCACTTACATATCAGTGTGAATATATTTTAAGATATTTCAGACAAGAAATCTGAAATAAGATAATTTGGAAAACTCCAGCCATGTTTCATAGTACTTGCAGCTCATGATATAGGCTAGTTATTAACTCTTTCTGCTGAAATAAAATATATTTAAAATTCCACACAAAATCGCAAATTCGTGTGATTCATTTTTAAATACAGTAAAATAAGACATAAGTGCAACTTAAGGTCAAATAACAGCTTCCAAAGCATTCATTAGTATTTCCTATCACCACTAAGCTGACAGGAATAATTACCTGCATTGCAAAGTTTTACTGAAGGAATGTAATGAAAATGACATATTAAAGACTGGTATCTTTAAGGACTATCCAACTTCATAACTGCAACAGGAATCATCTGTCTTATGCCAAATCTCACAAGTTCTTGGTTCTACAGTGCCCATTCTGTGGTGATATCCTTAATGAAGATCCAGGATCGGAAATGGGCAATAAGTTAAGCAGGTTTGTGGTGCAATATAACAGTTAAAACAAATCAAGACAGACTACATTTATTAGCTTTTTAAATATGCAAAAATCTCATGAATTAACCAACAAACACCTCCCTGATTCAGTGACTACCCAGTCCCTTATGGAGCTAAATGTGGAGAATTGCATACCTGAATCACAGCAAGTCTACACCTAATTTAATTAGCCCTGCACTTCATAAGCGCAGCCCTCAAGTTTATGTGACTGGAGAGACTGCATAGAAATTTGTGACTGAGCAAGCATCTCTTCCCAGTGTGGTGATGCTCTACAGAGAGCACTACTTAACAGATCAGCATCAGCTCAAGGATTTATAATGAAGCGTGAGATGACTGTGCTGTGTAGATATACTAGGATACCTGTCCAGCGAAAAAAAACAAAACAAAACACAACAAAAAACAACAAACAAAGAAACAAACAAAACCAACAAAAAACTAAACAAACAAACAAATTTCCAGAAGTAAAAGTGAAAATTAACAATCACATTTGTCTAAAAAAAAAAAAAAAAAAAAAAGAGAGAGAGAAGAAAACCAAAGAAAAGGAAAGAAAAAAAGGAAAAAGAAAAGCAATAATAGCAAAAAGCTTCAAGAGAAAATGAAGTGTTCAATGTAAATGGAAAACAGGCTACTTTTTTATAAACTTTGTTTGCATTATGGGTGGTTTCGCAATGGTGCAATTCTAGTGACGTACCACTCTCTAAAAAGAAAAGCTCATGAGCAGATAGATTGTCTTGAACAAAATCTCATAGCTGAATAATGGTGAATTTTGGGGAGTTTAATTCCATAGTTACCTCCTGGTAGCCCCACTGGTGCTTTAAATTATTGGCTAGATTCCATTTCTACCAGAAGCTCTTCATACTTATATTTTTCTAAAATATCTAATATCTAATATTTCTAGAAAAATGAAGATTACAAGGGAGAAAAGGAGTGTCACTCTGGGACATTTCTCAAAAGAAGAGTGCAGTATCTGTGTAAATGAGAAAATAGTTGAAGGTGAGATATGTAGAGGCAAACAAGAGAAAGAAAATATGTGTTCAAGGATGAAAAGGGAAAGATATCTTACTAGAAAATTCATAAGTCATCTTTAATTTGCTCCAGGACAGTGGGGAAACATGAAAGGAAGAAAGTGATTATTTTTTTCTATGGTAAATAATGAAAACATACTAGAACTGAGGTCTCATGAGAAGGCATCCTTAAAGAAAGAGTAAAATAAGTCAAGAAGATTTTGAGGTCCAACAGCATTCCTCTAACGTTTCAAAAAGGCTAACTTCCCCATGTAGACAAGCATCAACTGTAGGTACAGGTGGCACTGATCAGTAAACAGTAGTACACTGATTCTAGTTTAATATGTGCAACAGAGATTACATGTTACAAAGCAGACTAGCTTTAAGCAACTGAGCAGTTCCAAATTACAAACAAACCATACATTTCAAAAAAGCAGTACCTTCCCACAATCAAGCAAAGAGCTAACCATGAATCTCCACAAAATAATTTTTAAATTAGCTTTGTAATTCCCTTGTGGTAAAATAATATAACAGATAACATTTCTTTTCACAGAGAGACAAAGGAGGAACAAAGCTGGCCAGTTTCAAAACAGGACTTTGGACGAATTTCAGCAAAGTGTCTAATAGTGAAATTGTGAAAAGTCTTCTGCAGGCATGCAAAATCCCCTGGAATGTGATGGCTAAGATACTGCTTCTTTATAAAGCATACTAAGAAGGGTCTTAGCAGCAGGAGTCTGAGAATTGAGGTCACTCAAGATCTATCTGGATAGATCTGAAGGTCTCAGCTCTACAGTACGCCCCTCTTATGCCTGTCCCACTAATTTCAACAGCAAAACAGCTGGGTAAAGGACCCTCACTGGAGTAAGTAGTTTTTTCAGGAGACAGATCTGGAGCTTACATAAGAAATGATATAAAATATGTTTGTGTTGGGGTTTTTTTATTTGTTTTGTTTTTCCGATATGACAGCATTCTTAGCTGATGAAGTAGCGTATCTGGAGAAGAGTAATGAGCAGGTATGTAAAGCAAAAATTAACTGGGCATCCAGAGGTCTGCGTGAAAAAATCTAGAGGTTGTGTGGAAAGCTAGATAGTTTGAGAAAGGGAAAGTCACAGACTGAAAACAGACAAGGGCAGGGCAAGGAAGGGCAGGGCAGGGCAGGGCAGGGCAGGGCAGGGCAGGGCAGGGCAGGGCAGGGCAGGGCAGGGCAGGGCAGGGCAGGGCAGGGCAGGGCAGGGCAGGGCAGGGCAGGGCAGGGCAGGGCAGGGCAGGGCAGGGCAGGGCAGGGCAGGGAAGGGAAGGGAAGGGAAGGGAAGGGAAGGGAAGGGAAGGGAAGGGAAGGGAAGGGAAGGGAAGGGAAGGGAAGGGAAGGGAAGGGAAGGGAAGGGAAGGGAAGGGAAGGGAAGGGAAGGGAAGGGAAGGGAAGGGAAGGGAAGGGAAGGGCACCGCTGGCACTCCACTCTCGATAAATAGGCTCTCTAGTCAGGAAGGGTGGCCTGAATGGGAAGAGTAGTTTCAAATATGACATGGCAGCTAGCTTTAAAAGTCAGAAAAGCTTCATTAGTACTACACTCAGGCCAGGTTAATTAGCAGTCCCAAGCATCCTGGCTCCACTATTTCTGTATGGAACATCACCCATAGTGGTTTGTTTATATGGGGAGCATGTGATTAGTCAGGGAAATAAACCAAATCTTGCAAGTCCTAGATCAGCGTGATAAGCACTGGCATGTCCTCTAGATGTGAAGCCCAACTCTCCTCACACCACTGCATATGCCTTTTTTCATTTTAGTCTTATACACTCCCAAATGGGGCAAACACTAACACTACCCTATTTCTGACAGTTAAAAGCAGATCTATAAGACACAGGAATGAAATAAACCACAGAAATCCAGTTTAAACCTCAACATTTCTCACATTAATACTAGAGCAACTCCATGTAAGTTCTATAAAAATCATTCTATCAGCATCATTGGCTACCTACAGCAATATTCACCACACACAATCTGACTTCTGACTTATAAAGTTATCTGCCATGTTCCTTGTTGCCATTCAGCTCTGTTGCAGCCTTTCTTCTGCCTCTCACTTCACCTTTATCAGCAAGTCACTCTCATCTCAGCTATTCAATGAAATTATTTTTGTGGTGGTGCTCTGACACACTAGGATGTCAAGTACATTGGTGTGACAAGGTCCCCTAAAGGACACCATGACCATGTTATTGTTGCATACTGTGCCCAAACCAGAACCTGCTGTGAGAGCTTTAACTTTCCCTGAAGCCTTAATTGTTCAAGACTCAAGACCAAGAATTTGTTCAAGACTCAAGACCAAGAATTTCTTCCACTAAATTAGCATTGCAAAAGTCTCCCTTCTTTCACTGTCAGAAGTAAGCTAGCACGGTGAGGTGAATTAGTGTTTAGTTCTTTCATTTATCCAAATACTTGGCTGTAGAAAATACTGTCAGCACTTTACATTAAAGATTGTTTTCAGTGTTGAGATTTGCAAAGTACCAGTCAATAATTTATTTTAAATTCCACATAGCCTCTGAACACCTGTGATCCTGATCCCATTAACAATCACAATATACTCTTCTTTCCTTCCAGTTTAGCAAGCAATGGGGCAGCAGAACAGTTGCACTATATTCAAGCCTGGTAATATTCACATTATCTTCTCTTTATCCATCATTCCTTAGCAAATTCGCCACACTGGATACTTTTCCTTCAGTCAGACATTTCCCAAGACCACTTAGTGTCTGGCAGTATATTATCCCACAAAGATGGAGTGAATCCAGCACACAAGAGCTGGAGAGCTGTGATTTACCATGTTATGTTCAGACACAGAATTTGTCCCATACACTTTGATTTCAAGACTTGCATGAACCCTGTATATTTAACACCAAATATTTCCCGGTTAGTGAAAAACCTGCCTCCAAGATTTGGTTCTTCCCAGGATGTCCAGACATGCAGACTCTCCAATGCTTTCTTGATTTCTCCGTTAAAACACAGAGGAGAATGGTGGCAGCAAATTTGTCTCATTTTTGTTTCCTGGCCTAAGACACCTGTGTATATACATCATCACAATACAACTCAGATTTTCCTTTATGGTCCTAAAGACTTCTTTACTCCTTTGTGTGCCTTCAGTTCCTCATTTCATTGTTATTTTAAACTAATAAATTGTTCCTCCTTCAGTGATTGAAGAGCATGAACTAGACATGGAGAAAAAATTTCTGCAAAAAAAATTTCTGCAATGAAAGATAAGATATAGTTTGACAGAAACTAGCCTGGCTCGGTCTGTTCAAATTTAGTCAGTATTTGTGGTGTCCAAACCTTCCAGTTTTTCATCTAGCTTTATTTTATTGTGTGCTTTTTGTTTGTTGGTTTGTTTGTTTTAAATTTATATCTTTTTATTTTTTATTTGCAGGGAGGGAAGCTTCATTGTAACATTTCTTAAATTGAACATTTAATCCACTGCTTCAAAATTCTTTAAGGCTATATTTACATACATTTATTCTTAAACATTTAAAACATAGCAAAGAATATTTGTGAGTCATATAAAATAACTATTCTGTTCATCTGAAGTATTAACTTTTCACGCTTTTGTGCTGCCAATGAAGTGAAAAAGCATTTTGTGTTACTGTAATTATAACACCTTCTCTGAAATGAGCTATTGTAGTCATTCTCGGCCCATCTTCTCCCGAAGCTGTATAAACAGAAAAACATCTTTGAATTTCCTCAGTGTTTCACATTTTATACACTGAGAAATGCCTGCAAGTTTATACACTGTATAAATTATAAACACACAATACATTGTATTTTTATGTACAGCCTTCAATCATTTGCATATTATGTAAAATCCTCTTCCAATTTTAAATATATATGTTATTTTATAGGTGAACTTCAAGATAGTCTTGCAAAGCTGGTATGCTTTCACTCAACTTCTGGTTGCCTCCTGTACTATCATACCTAATATAACCTGAAATCTCAGGGTCTATAGCTTTTTTTTCTTTTTTTTTTTTTCTTTTTTTTTTTTTTCCTCCTCCAACACAGGCAAGATCAAGCAAAATTATTAATCTTGTATCTGCAAAATAAAGGAGAAATAAATTATCTGTTTTGATAAAAGTATAGATATACTACTTTTCCTTAGTGATACTTAACTGTATGAAAGACTTCAATACAATAAAAAGCAGCTTTTGTGTGGTAAATAACATCTGGAGTAAAATGTGAATTGAGATTTTGGTTGGTTGTGTTTTTTTTTTTTCCCGTTCCTCCATTCCATAGGTCATCTTTCCATCTTCTCCTTCTATACGTATTAAAGTGTGGACTCAAGCTATTTACAGTCAAAGGAAAGTGTATGCCTTTCAAATTTCAGCAAGTTATCATTCTTCCAACACATTACAGAACACACTGCAGTTCAATAAAGCATAGTGAATCTTGAGCTGGCACACTTATCTCAACCTTACTCATTGCTTCTGACAAATATTCTTGTAATCACATTGATTTTTAAGATTAATTTTCCTCTCTTCCCACCCCGTTTCCCACCTCCTCTCCCCTCATCTGTTTGAGCTTCTTGGGATTGTGGAACCAGATTCTGACTTCAGGGGGTTTATTATTATTACTATTTTTACTGCATCCAGAGCCTCTGATGACTGATATATTTCTGGGAGCTTTGAATCAGAGCAACATCCTGCTGGTACAATGGCACCTTTTCTGAAAATGTAATGTTGTACCTGCTAAATGTGGTCTCCCAGCCTTACCTGTCTGGATTCTTCCAACAGTGCTCTTGCCTCAATTTCCTTTCATGCACCATCTTCCCTCTAAAATGAAGCCACAGCATCCTACAAAAGATTTTCAAACATTTGAAGTTAAAATTCACTGAGAATTCTACCTTTTTAACCCTTCCTCTCATGGCCCCATAAACTCATTGAGCCATTTCTCTGAAAAACTTTCTAAAGACTGTCACCTTTTTTACCTAAATGCTAAGGAACAAAGAAAGGTATTGTTTGTGTCCTTTGGAGCTACATTTGTATAACATTTTTTCTCCTGGTCTTCAGATGAAGAGAGGCTGGAGAGAGGGTAGCAGGAGAGCATTGCTTTTTTCGCTTTTCTTTCCTCTCCCTTTTCTCTGTTTGTCCATCTCTCCTTTCATTCTGCTCTGTGTCTTCAGTCACAGTCTGATCCTGGGAAGATGCCTGTGATGAAGAAAGTTAGAGGGTAGGAACTCTTATTTTATATAAAGCCTCAAACTGGTCAGATGAACAGCAGTTTTTCCATGCCCCATGAGGCAAAGTTAAAGTGGTCTGCTGGTGAAGTCTGCAGTCTGCTTTTACATCTAACAGGGGCTGTTAGACAGCAATCATGAACTAGTCTAAACATTTAGCTTTGAAGCCTTTTCAATGTGGAAAACTCATAACACTTCAAAGTGACAGTTTCTCTCTTAAAAGAAAATGAGCAGCAAGTGGGTCGATATCGTAGAATTCGAAATAACTACAGAGTTTCTAGAAAAGAAAAAATTGCAGAAATTGTAGAAGATAATACAGTTACAGTACGTAGAAACCGTGAAACACATGGTTTCTGAGATACAACAAATTAAAAAATATGCTGTCTCTGGTTTAACGTGTACACTGATGTCAGCTTGTTTATAAACCTCATTTACTACATAAGCTTTGGAGACCATGAATCGTCTAGCTCTCTAGGCACACATGTGTGCGTGCACATACTCGCATGTCACTGTCCCTATTGTCACTTTGGAGCCTGTTAACAAATTTCAGTCATATTGGACAAGGAGCTGAGGTCCCAAAAATATGAAGCTCCCTGAAGTTTGACAAAAGAAGGCAAGAAAACCCCTAACAGTTCCATCACTGATGGAAGGATTGAAAGCCATCTCTCTGGGACACTTCGGAAAAATGCTATATGAATGTCTCAAGAACTGTAACATCTTTGTCAGTGCTTCCCCCTTAAGGGATATCAGAAAACCCAGCCATATGAGGCTTAGAGATAGGCAGTAACCAGCCTTCATCAGCTTTGGTGCTCATATTACTTTCTTTATTTGTTATAATAAGAGCAAATATGTATAAGTACCATTGTAGGCACTCTAGGTACTGAAGGCTATACAAATATGCAGGAAAGTATTTTTCCTGCCCTACAAAGATTGCCATACCCCTAAATGAGGTCAGAAAACAAGCAAGAAAAGTAAAAATCAATCCACACGTTCTTGGGAGATACTCAGATGCACCTTTCACAAAGACATTATGCTATACATTTGGGTGAGAACAGTTGTCAAAAGGTGCATATAGGACAGAAGATTGCTTTAATTCCCTGCAGACTGTGCACAGTAATTGCTATGCAGTGGGGTCAGCTGAAATCTAATAAGCTTAGTAGCTGACATGGTCTCTGCACCTTATCAATAAGTATTTTTGGTAACTCTAAGCCACCAGAACCACCAGGGGAGAGGGTATCAATAACAGGTATATCATGATCCTTTCTTTTTCTTTCGTTCTGTAAGCAAAATTCAAGACACTCAAAGCAATGACAATGAATTTATACACTGTAGCTACGTAATTATTTTGGAGGTTTTTCTAATTGAAATTTTTCAGTCTTTATTAACTGAACTTGAAGACTATAAAAATGGAATATAAATAGCGCAACCACACACTGAAGACTGTATTGGAAGTCACAGTTCACAGCAATACCTAGGATTTTATATATACAACACTGGGGGTTTTTTTTGTTTTGTTTTGGGGTTCTGTTTTGTTTTGGTTTGGTTTGTTTTCTCTTCTACAAGATAAATCACACATGACAGACGGATTTGCATATTCTCTTTGTTATAGAGTTTATATATTTCTTTACCCCATTAACTATTGGTTGCCATGTAACAAATGTGCATCAATTTTATTTCTATAAAGTTTTTCTATTTCAGTGGTGTAGATATAGGGAGAGGAAAAAATAAAGCTAGTCCTAAGTCCTCAGTTGACATAAACAGATACATCATACATCTCTGTATCTAAATAACCCAATCTAAATTTAGATAATTCATAATAGGTGGATTTCTTCTAAAATACAAAATGCTTTTATTTAAAGTGAATAGGTACTCCATGTAAAGTGGTAAAAGCCTATTAAGACCATGTCTATGCAGCATTTAGAGTGGGTCTGTATTAGAGAAACTTGCATTAGCAAGAAATCATTCTGCTTAGGGACGATTGTTTAAATTATTAATATATACATATTGCCATGACTGAATTCCCAAGTAATTTGTTCTAAGATAAACATACTGAGAGAAATCTTGGCCTTGCTGAAGTCAGTGGAAGTTTCTTCAACTGACTTTGATCGTCCAGAACTTGACCTTCAGTTAAGGATGATGATGTCCCAGTACATTCGTATTTACAGCAACGAAATAAAATAAAGCAAATTGATACCTATGTCTTGTGACCCAATTGGTACCTATCCATCTAAATAAAATTTGAATGGATGTGTTACATTAAGATTTAACTGATAACTGACCTACAAAATTTACTATGCTTTGAAGCAAGTTAACCTGTGCTAGAAGGTTAAAGTGTTGCCTAAGCGTTTTAGAGTTATTTATTCATTTCCATCACAGAAAACTAGGACAGAAAAACACTGCTTTCAATCAAGGCAATGAATAATTATTTCCTGATTCACAAGATGCCTGATTACAATTTATACTGTATCTTGATAATTTGTGAAAGATCTTTTAAAAGTTATTTTTTTACTTTCCAGCATGTAAACATAGGTAGGTGATGCTAACCCTTCCAATGGTGATGCTAACCCCTTCCCATGCAAAAAGTACTATTTTCTTAACACATTCTTACAGAATTTAAGAATTACTTAGATTTGAAGATAAGGCAAAAGTCCTTGACATATTCGTATTTTGATTAAAATGCCAAAAATGACTGTTAAAACATTATTTAGGGCATGATTTGAGAATTAGGGAAAGAGCATCCACACAGTTATCACAATGAAACAGTAACCAAGTGGTTAAAACAGCTGAAATAAGAAAATCAAACCTCCCTTTCTGTTCTCCAAGTGTCTTTTTATATTCTCCTCTATTTTCATTTTATATAGAAACATAATTGTGCATGCAGTCACAGTCACTTCAGTGAGACTGTGATCTTATCCTCACAGTCCAGTCCAAAAAACATTCAAGTGTTTTGAGTCTCACCAAAATCAATGGTGTATTACTCAAACACCTAAGAAGCATGTGCTTAAGCTTCTCCTTGGTCATCTAAATAGTTTATACCAACATAGGGTATGTAGGTAGGTATTGAGTTGTCCTACTCTCTTCTGTCCCTCCCCTCCCCTCCCCTCCCCTCCCCTCCCCTCCCCTCCCCTCCCCTCCCCTCCCCTCCCCTCCCCTCCCCTCCCCTCCCCTCCCCTCCCCTCCCCTCCCCTCCCCTCCCCTCCCCTCCCCTCCCCTCCCCTCCCCTCCCCTCCCCTCCCCTCCCCTCCCCTCCCCTCCCCTCCCCTCCCCTCCCCTCCCCTCCTCTCCTCTCCTCTCCCCTCCTCTCCTCTCCTCTCCTCTCCTCTCCTCTCCTCTCCTCTCCTCTCCTCTCCTCTCCTCTCCTCTCCTCTCCTCTCCTCTCCTCTCCTCTCCTCTCCTCTCCTCTCCTCTCCTCTCCTCTCCTCTCCTCTCCTCTCTCCTTCTCCTTCATCTTTTTCCTGTTTTTCATCTCTATGCATGAAGAGGTCAAGGATGGAACAAACTAAAACAATATACCAGCTTTCATTTAATAAAATAATCAAGAAATAGGGTAGACAATAATGGCTGGATATCAGGACAGTTTTAGAACATTTGGCTTCACATTATATAGTGTAAGCAAAAATGTATAATTTTCCCCTTATTCCTGTATAAAATGGCACTTACTACTTCTGTATGAATTTATGTAGGACACAACTTAAAATTTGTGAGAATGGGAACTTGAAAAGGAAACAGGTTTTCTTCAAAAGTATAAGGTTATCCTGTTAAGAGCCAATAAAAGGAGTCAGGCAAGCTCAACATAAAAATACGTCCTTTTATAAAGTTGTGACTAATCCTGAATAAGTAGTAAGCTGCAAAAACAACAACAGTAACAAAAAGACAACAGGAAATATACATAACCTCTAAAGCATATTAACAAGTCCAGTGGAGAGCTACAAAGATGATTAAGGGTCTAGAACATCTTTCTTATGAGAGACTGAGCGAGCTGGGTCTGTTCATCCTAGAGAAGGCTGAGATGGGATTTCATTAATGTTTATGAAGGGTGGATGTCAACAGGGTGGGACCACACTCCTTCCAGTGATGCCCAACGACGGGACAAGGGGCAACTGGCACAGACTGAAAAATAAGAGGATCCATCTGAATAAGGCAAACTTCTTTACTTCGAGGGTGCCAGAGCACTGGAACAGGCTTCACAGAGAGATTGTGGAGTTTTCTTCTCTGGAGACATTCAAAACTCACCTGGACACATTCCTGTGCAATCTGCTGTAGGTGAACCTCTTTTAGCACGTGGGTTGGACTAGATGATCTCCAGAGGTCCCTTCCAACCCTAGTCATTCTGTGATTCTGTGATTACTGGAAGGAAAAGCCAGGACTGTTCTTTCCCACATCCAACAGCTCCTCTCCATCACACCTGTGCATATTGATCCCATCCTCAAAGTTGTAGCCCCTCTGTCTTGTGCAGCACTGTAGAAAGGGACATGTGAAGGCTGTCTTTTGGGAGATCAGGGCCTTCCTTGGTGTAAGCTTAGAAGGCATCAGTGAAGTGACCTTGGCATTCAAGCCCCAGGTGCTGCAGAGCCACAGAGAATATGACCTATGCAATCAGGTAAAACATTAAGTTGTAAGAAGGAGCCATAAATATGTATACAGGTCTGGCAAGGCTATCAGTGGAAGTGACGACAAGCAATGACTCTTTAGTAAAACTGAAAATATAACTGAAGGAAGAGTGACAAATTTAAGATGACATGAGAAGGCAAAAATGTGATATATGATGAGGTTGCTCTCCTCTTCCTCACTTTCCATCACTCAAAAAGATCAAGTAAAGAGGAAAAAAAAGCACTTCAGAAGAGTTACAAGATATTTTTAGTAGGATATATCATGTGCTGTAAAAAACCTGGCAGTGTTGTGACCCTTCCTATTCAGAGCTCAATTTAAATGCATTCAAATTATCAGCCATACTTGAAATGCAGTGAAGACCTATAGAGTTATAACTGTCCTACACCATGCCATTGCAAAATACACCAGCACCTCCTAGAAAGACCTACCTATTTCATTCTGAAGTTGTATTTAATTTACTGCCTCTTAACAGCCACAAATCTCATTTGTCATCATAGTTCCCCAGGTTCCTGCCTTCCACTGAGATTGTGTCAGTTTCCCAGAGTCTGCATTTTCAAGAGATGATTCTCATTTTGTTGCTTTCCTGCCCATATTTCTGATCTGATTATGTTTTGTTCATAGCAATATTTTTAAATGGCTTTTGATGTAGTACCATTCAGGCTTTCCATTCAAAATCTGCTGTCTTTTTCTGAACATTCAAAATGATATTATATAAGACTTATGAGATTTTGTAGAAGTTAGATATCCTTTTCAACAGTCTTTCTGTTGCCTCTGTCTTTTGTTATTGGTATGCAAATATAAGAACATCGTTCATCATTGTGTAAAGGTCATTTGAAACAGAAATACCGTTTAAAAAGTAATATACATGAAAACAAATAGTAAAGTTTTATAAAGTATTTCAAGTAAAAAATTGAGGTATTTTCTCTTTAATTAAAAAAATTGCTGTTCTTATGCAAAAAGCTAAATATGCAGTGAATCTGCACCATAGGCTTATTAAGGATAATCTAGGTTTCATGAAACTATATTAACCGTTTGCTTTAAGGCCTTTTTACCCCAGAGATAGTTATCACTTTTTGTTTTCATATTTTTCCATTCTCCTCTTAAGGAAGGAAGTGAAGATATTGTTCATATATCTCAGTATCTTTTTTTTATTATTTTATTTGAATATCCCAGCATTTCAATTTCTAAATTCATATTTCACCCTTTAAAGTCTACCTTAGTATTCTTGTTCTCTGATACTTGTTGAATGTGCTTCACAGTAATTCTGCACACTCATTATCCAGTCCTATGAGTATCATAAAAAATCTATGTCATCCAGATGTGCTGATTTGCATGTGCTCAAATTTTCAATACCTTCAGGTCTTTTCTTAGCTGTTGTTAACCACTGTTTCACAATAGGTCTTCCTATGTCATCTTAGTTGTCTAAAACTCTTTTGACTCCCTCCCCCATCCTCAGTAGTAAAGATGAATTAAAAAAAAAAAAAATAATCAGAACTTCAGTCATTTTAAGGTCAGAGGTATTGACTAATCAGTCAACAAAAAATTTCTGAAATGGTGCCCATTAAGAAAACAGAGATAGTCTTATCTAAATTGCATTTTTCCTGTAAAAGACCTAATATATATAAACTATCTCAAAGTACAGTATTTTCCTTTATTTGTCTTACAATATTAAAACATTCTTTTAATCTCCCATCACCACGGGGAAGAAAATTGGGAGGAGGGATTTCATACAAACTAACTAAAATCATATCCCAGCCATATACATATACATACTGTATTCATTAACATAGTATGAAAACTCAATGCTTCCTTTATCTTCTCTCAGGGAAAAACTACTACTTTCCACTATGGCAAAACTGCTAGGTATTAAATTTGAACCTAGATCCAAGCCAGATGCTGTGAAGCC